>NC_141990.1:277246381-277551381 GCF_049901715.1 Pseudonaja textilis | reverse complement strand
TAGTTATGTACTTCAAATGATTTTGAATTTTTCTAATTCTACATGGTATAGCTTTTCTGAAATCAGTAGAGTATTCTAGTTGTATATTAAAAGTTCTGAAACATAATGCCACTGCTGAACATTTCTAGGCCTCAGATAATCTTGATTTAATATTATAGATCATTAAAATATGTCTCAGTTCCACAACAAGGAATGTAGTAGACATATTTAAAACACCAGCAGTGGGAAAATCATGACATTAGAGGTGATTGAGTACATACTGTAACTTAATTCTATATCAGAGAAAGAATATTTAGAATAAAACACTAAGATACACATTTTACTTAAATCTAGACATAATACAATTCTGAGATTATAACTTCATCTCAAAAAAGGCAAAAATTTATCCAAATGCTTCTCTGATTTAGATTAATATCTGAGGCAGAGAAAACTCAGCTTGCCAGTTCTTTCCTTCCCCAGAACACTCTTTATTTTTTTTAAAAATGTATGCAGTAATGATTGTTTGTTTCTTTGAAGAAAGATGGGATGCGGGGATGAGATTTTTTTCTCTTGAAATTGATTAAGCTTTTACAATGGTTTAGGAAATCAGGCTATATTTAGAGCATCCATTACATTTTCTAAATGCTAAGGACATTATTTTAGCTGAAACTGGAAGGTTCATTTTAAAGGAGATTATTTGTAGCTCAGGGTTGAAGTGAGAGGTATTTGGTACTCTCTGGTGAACTCTCTCTTGGTTGTTTTCTTGCAGACGTTTCATTACCCAAACTAGATAAAACCATCAGTGTTAGTGATGATGATCACTAGCACTGATGATGTTACCTGGTTTGAGTAATGAAATGTCTATAAGAAAACAACGAGCTCAGAGAGCACTAAAGAGCCCTCAGGGTTCATTACTACTACTACTACTACTACTACTACTACTACTACTACTACTACTTCTGCAGGACGATGAAGAAGATGCTATTGTGATTAATTTTAATAAGGTGCTGGGGAAAGTATTCCAACAAGTCTTCCAACAATATATCTATTGCCACTGTAATTGAGACTATCTTGCATCTAAGTTTTTTAAAAAATATGAGAAACACAGTGATACATGCCTTCTATGGATCACTTGGGAACTATCCCATCCCTCAAGGATGCTTCTATATCATCTCTCAGATGCATCCCAATCTTCATAGTTTTCATATCGTAGAATGGGAAAGGCAGATGGCATCCTTCAATTATTTTGTTCCGTTCATCAAATTGTGCATTTTTAAATACATCATTAGCAATATGACTAAACAATGGAATAATTCCATATATCTTTAATTGTGTCATAGCAAAGGCAAATAGGTAGCTATCCATAGGAGAGACTGAAATGTGATTCAACTTTGTCATAGCAACCTTTTACTTATGGAAAGGGTAGTATCTCATTTTAAATTTTAAAATATTTATTTTTTACTGTACCTAATATCTAGTTGTATCACAAATTTACCTCAAAGCATTAAAAATACAACATAGTAAATGTGCTAGAAAATTCTACTATATCAGTGACATTTTAAAAAGTTCATTATGGGTAGCAGACAAGACTTTCTAAAAGTAATTCCACAAACTATGTTTCACTATTGAGAGGGTATATCATTTTCTAGCCATCTAGAAGTTCTTTGCAGGGTAGCAGAAAGAGATTGTCCGTGAAAATTGGATAAACCATAAAAGCTTTTTTTTTTTTTTACTTTTTCAACTTATTTCAACATTCATTCATTTTAACAATGTTGATAAAGGTAGTATAAAAAGTATCATTTTGAATAAACATGAATGCAAATTTTGCATGTGGAAAAAATAACAATACCCTTACATTTATCACTATCTGAAATATCTAAAATAAGAATTAGTATCAGAAAAGGTGCAAATGATTAGAACATCTTTAGAGAGGATCTGGAAAGAATCTTTCTTATTTAAATCTCAGACATTTAATTATTCCACTGTCCAGAAGACCATCTACAAGTGGAAAAGTTTTCAAATTACTGCCAACTAGTCCTGGTCAAGCTGACACAACGATTTCAGTCGATGAACAGAGTGTAAGATATTGAAAGAACCCAGAATATCATAATATGACTTAAAGGTAGCTCTCACCACTGTGAAAGTGCAAGAATCTACCATTAGAAAGAAATTTCACAAGCTAAGTCTATGTGGGAGGTGCTAAAAGGAAACCTTTTACTGTGTAGAAAGAACAGCAGGGCAAAAGTGAAGTTTGCTCATGAACACCAAGGCAAAAAGTGGGATTTCTGGAACAAGCTTCTCTGGGTGTACACGGCAAAGATAAAGTTATTACACCACATTACCAGAAGACAAACTTTAAAAAAAATACAGCATTTCATCAAGAGAACCTGATTCTACTTGTAGAGCATGGTGATGGAAATGTTATGATTTGGAGCTGCTTTGCTGAACATAGAAGCCACTATGAATTCTTCATTGTAACAGAAAGTGATGGGGATAATATTATACCATTGTTAAATTAAAGCTTAATAAAATGGACTTTGTAACATGAAAATACCCCTGAATATTCCAGTAAATCCATCAAGAAAGAATAAAAAAGAAGTGTAAGGATCTGGAATAGCCAAATCAAAACCCAAATCTAAATTCAATTGAGATGCTGTGAAGTGATTTGAAATGGATTGCATGAAAGAACCCCTTCAAACTTAGTATAACTGAAAAAAATCTGCATGAGTGGGAACAATTTTTTTCCAAATAAATGTCAAAGAGACTGATAGACAATTGTAAGAAATACCTATTATGAGTTGTTTCTGCCAAGGGGACAATGCAAGGTGTTAAAGCCTAGGGTGTACTTATTTTTTTCCACAGAAGGAAATTGAATTAATTAAATTAAATAAATTTTCTATTGAGTTAATGATTGCAAGGTCAATTTTCATAAAGTTTTTTTGGTGTAAGTACAGCACCTTTATATACTGCTTGAATAAAGGTAAAATATTGAAATGCCGATTATGTTTTCCCGTGATGGTACAATGGCTGATGAATATATGTCAGAATTTCACATGATATTTTTTGTCGCTGTATGATATGAACATACTGTGTTCAGAATACACAACTTCCTTGGTCACTCCCTCTTTTTCTTGTTTCATCTTCTTTCCTTATTTATGTTTAGACTGGAAAAATTTCTAAATAACAGGTAACTTGGGGTTGCAAAATTTTATGAATTGAATTTAACAATTCAATATCATCTTGAGATATGAGAAAAATATCTTAAAACAGACAAATACAAATATGTTTATGTAACAAAAAACAGATAGATGGAGTTACCTGGCTTGATATTTGATATTTACAAAAAACGTTTTGGAATAGTAGTTGATTTCAAATGACCAATGTATCTTTTCTGTTATGCACATGGAAAGCATATGCACCAAGACAAATTCCTTGTGTGTCCAATCACACTTGCCAAATAAATAATTCTATTCTATTCTATAATTCTATTCTATTCTATTCCATTCTATTACAAATAAATGCTACAATTTCCTACAGTGTGTGTGTGTGTGTGTATACATACATACATACATACATACATACATACATGGCACAAATATGTACTTCCAGAAAATGCATGCACACACATTTGTTTTTTATTACACTGATTCACAAATCAGGTTTAGTAGAGTTACAATATTAAAAATACATAGTACATTTTTGTACATAATAAATGTCCATTTAAGTATTATGTAAATATACTAACAGACATAACTATTCACAGACCTACCTGAATCTCTCCAAGTGGAAACTATTCAATCATCAGTGATGACTAGTTTATGCTTGGGACACATTCTAGGGGCTGGGGGTTGGAAATTAGCAACTATGCTGGAACAATGTAACATAATCACTTCTATGAAAGTAGACTTGACCTCTTGCCAAATACTGCTGATATTTAGATAAGAATACAAATGAAGAATGCAGCCCCTTCTCATATATATCCTACTAACATAGTGGGAAGCAACAATTCATAAGCTTTACTTTGAGGTATATCAATTTCATATAAGGAAAGGATATTTATAATGTTTTGTTGGAACAACTAAATGTTATTCCAACTAAATGCCATGCCTATATGTTCACTTTACTACTTTACCACCAATTACAACCATTTTTTGTCAAGGTTGTTATAATAGGTATTAATAAACTATACTTTAAGAAATCTGTTTTAAGAATTGCAAAGCCCTTTCACAGACAAAGAAAATATATTTATACAGAGCTAGATCTACACATTTTTCCCAAAGATGAAATGGTGTAGGTTGCTGCTACTTCTAAGTATAGATGAAAAATGTTGAATTGATTATAGTATTTTTACCCTTGAGGTCTTTCTTCTCTGTTATATTCTTTTAAAAAATTATCAAAAAAATATAAAAGGAAGGTATCATATTAATATTAGTTATGTTCACTGCCTTGAGTTATTTATACAAACAATAAAGGCAAGATATAAATAAATACCTGTAAATAAATCTGAACTTGCCCACTTGAGATATTTTGTATTAGGATAGGAATTGTCATCTTGATTGGCCTTTGTGCTTGAGGCTTTTAAGTTTTGGGAGGCATGTTTAACTGTCTAATAATCTGTTTAGAAGTGATTTATATCTATAATGTGACATAGTTACAAGCCTGACATTTTCTTCTAACTCTTGTTTAAATTGTTGCTTTTCTTTCTTTATCAAGGCTAACTGGCAAAATTTGTTTTCAGATTATGGATGAAGCTTGAATTCTTAACATGCAAATAGATTTTTAAAAATAATAAACAAAACATACAGTAAAAGTTATTCTGCTGAGATGTAGTAATTCTTATTTTTTTAAAAAAACTAAGTCCTGTTTTGTACAGTGCCACATCTAATTTATAAAGAAAGCTCATAAGTATAATCTAAATATAATATATCTTTTCTATTTTCGATATTAATATGCCTTATTGCCTTTGAATCTGAAAACTCACTATACTGTTATCATAAAAGCTTAGCCCTTGATGGATTTATTATTAATGACTTTGTTTAATTCATTTCAAATGTCATCTGAATAAGTGGCCTCATTTTTTTCTATCAGTAAACTATCAAATAATGATTCAATGCATGGGTGGTGTATTCTTGTATTTTTTTCTGAATGTATGCATATAAACTTCAAAGCTCTAGTATTAACCCTTATAATGAATCAACAAATCTGATGGTATTGTTGGTATTGTTATTTAATGAAGCTCATCAGATGGCCAAAGTAAGAAGGACTCATTGGAGAAATGCTTAATGCTGGGAAAGATTGAGGGAAATAGAAGAAGAGGACGACAGAGAATAAGGTGGCTGGATGGAGTCACTGAAGCAGTAGGTGTAAGCTTAAATGGACTCCAGAAGATGGTAGAGGACAGGAAGGCCTGGGGGAACATTTTCTATGAGGTCGCGATGGGTTAGACACAACTTCGCAACTAACAACAACAAATTGTTATTTAATGCCAGATCACTCCATAATAAAACAGTGTGCTGAAAACATTTTGGGATAGAGTTTGTAGGGACCAAAAGACCCTTGATCAGTTCAGGAAATGAAAGCATTTTTCATAGATAGTTCACCATCTTCCTAATAATTTTTAGTGAATCAAAGATACCTCTTCCCTTAACATATGCAGTTACTATTAAACTGCTGTTATTATTAAGAAATTTTCCTAAAACCCAATCTGCCTACTTATAGTTAAATCCATTATTCTGTGTCCTGTCCTCTGGAACAAAAAATGCACAATCATATATTGTTATTAATGTTGATATATTGCCCAATACCATCACCACTATCACCACCCATAGCATCAATAACATACCCAGTTTTTCCAATCTGTCTTCAATGGATTTTTTTTTACTTCTCTTATCAAATTTGCTGACTTTCTCTGATTAAAGGGGAATAAAGTGAAACAATTTCTCCCTGTCATTTTGAAATTATATTTCAATTGATGCATTCTAAATTAGAAATGCTTTTGTTTGCAGGCCCATCATGCTGCTGACTCATATTAAGCTTGTAATTAATCACAATTCAAAGCTTTTCACACATACTATTACCAAGCCCAGTTCACTTAATGTTTTTCCTAACTGTAGAAGCAAATATTTATCTGTGTTTTTATTCTATTACTTTCAGTCCTCTGCCATAACCTATCAAGATTATTTTCTATTTTAGAATATTAGCTATCCCATCCCTTTGTGTGTTATTTGCATGTTTGCATTTTTCCCACTTCTTAATGCAAGTCATTGCTGGATATAAGGCAAAGCTTTCATCATTCCCACTTAATATCATTGTACTTTACTGAGGAGCTAATGATGAACACACTTTGAATATGAATTTCAAATCAGCTATTGATGCACCTAACAGATATGCTATCTAAATTATATTTAACTATCTTGAATGCTGCAACAATGGAAGGTTTTTTGCTTTTTTTTTTTCAACAATGTGAAGTCCAATCCCATTTTGGCTCAGCAGCCAGGCTGAGCACACCTCATCATCAGCAGAATTAATAAGATAGCGAAGGACCACTGGGGCAGTGAAGTACCCCAGTGAAGCCAGCTGGGGTCTTGGAGTGACAGGGTACTGCAAGGGTGTATCCCTGTATTGCAAGAGTGACTGTGGCTGGGACTGGGACCGGATTGCTGCAGCTTCCAAAAATGTGGCAAGCAGCCATAGAGCCAAATTATTAATTCTGCTGCCCCTGCAGAATGTATGACAGACAAAAGGGCAGAGAGTGGGAAAATAGTCCTATGGGGGGACTTGGAGACAATCTCTAACCTTAGTGAGGTTCTGTTTTAGGAGGCACCAAACCCAGAGTGGTTTGCATTGGGTTAGGTACTTGATTGATGAGCTGCAATTCTTGAGCATGACTAGTCAAGTGATGCAGACACATGGCATCTCACTTTACAACTGAATCATTAGTGACAGAAATCCCAACCCCAGCTGTGTTCATGTGTTTGTGACTATCTGTATTCTGTGCCTTCAGTCTGCCTACTTTGGATGGAAAGCAGCAAAGTGGTTGTAAGGCCACAAACAGTCATATCAATTTGATCAATTAATGTTGTATTCTTCATTGTAACTCTTGTGAATATAAACCTCCTAACATCCTAATTTTGTGACAAAGTATGCAGAAGATATTCTCAGAATTCCAATTGCTGCAATCAGCCATATAAACTTAGCAGCCTCACAGTTGCAGCTTTCTTATATTAATACAATAATTAATAAAATAAATAAATCAGCATAGAAAGAAACTTGGAAAGTTCTGACTTACATTTTAATAAATTATTCAGCTGCTCGTTTATAAGTATTAATAACATGGGATTTAACACATCTAATTGCATGCTTCTTGTGTCTGAAAATCTGCCAAGAAAAAGATATTAGCAGCCCTGATGTTAGGAAATCTTTAAATTGCTCATAATTAATGATGTGCAACGAATAAATGAAATAAGGCTCAGTTGGCTAATGCGCACACTATTGGAGCAGATAATAACTTCATACAAGTGCAAATGATATCAGAACCATATCTTCTTCAAAACATTCTTTACTGTTAGAATATCTCTTATCTGCCATTACGTATCTGGCTCTCTCAGTAGATCTACCAAGTCCTTCTATATATAGTATGAAGAAAACAAATAAACAAAAGGCTTTAACTAAGCACAAATTTTACCAATCATGGTTATAAAAAAGAGAAATACAAATACACTTATGAACACCATTTAGAGTTTTTCTATATTTTACATGAAAGAGAAAAGATTTTATGACTGCCATTTAGTGTTTTTTTTACTTCTGTATCAATGTTTTTGTAATTACATAAATACTAAAATCTGGTATAGTGTAACAACACAGTAAAAATCTAAGCCAACAGAACTAAAATGTTTTATGGGTATTAATTTAGAGAATGAAATGATTATTTGTTCCTCTATATAAATAATAACTAGATGATACCTACTTCACTTATAAGGCTAAAATGTCTTCATGTTATGATATTTTGACTTTGCTTTCAAGAATAATTCTGCTCTATTTCAATCTCATAAATTGTCTTATTTTATCTTAAGTGCTTACATTCATTAAGATTTAATTATTTTTGTCTTTAAATAATTGCAGCTTAAACTTTATGTTCTCACCTCATCCAACTTCATGTCCCAGGAATAGCAGAAGAAATGGGAATTGAGGAAAGGAAAGAAAGAAAAGTGATATCTTAAGATATCAGATCACTTGACAATTGTTATCCTTTGTGGACAGGAAAAACCCATAAAAGAAACATCCTGAGCTACCAAGACCCCAGTTCATCTAGAAATTGGCTGTTAAATTTCTTTTTGTTAACTATTCCTATTCTTCTTTTAATAGAAGCCAGACATAGCAATGCACTAGATTAAGGTTTCTTCACATACTTGCATTATGATGGCAAATTTTATTGTGTTATATGAAGAGATGATAAGTATATTGTAGTGAGAAGTATGTGAGAAAAAAGATGGAAAAAAGATAAGTTATGAAAAAAGAGTGTAATCAATGAGAAAAAGAATTAATCTAAAGGTCAAAATGTATAATGATGTTAACAGAGAATGGAAAAGGAAGAATACTGAGGGGTCTTTGGTGCTCTCTAGTCAGTGATAGTACTAGCTAGTACTGTAACATCATACACACTAGTAATAGTAATGATGATGTTATCTAGTTTGGGTAATGAAACTTCTGCAAGAAAACAACCAAGCTCAGAGAGCACCAAGGACTTCTCATTTCAGCCATGAGCTACAAATATTCTCCTTTATTGGAAAGAATATTGAGCAAGTAGGGGAAACACTTGAGCAAAAATTGCAATGAAATTTGCAATTAATTGAAATTAAAATTGAACTTAAAAAACATGAATCCAAGAAATGAGATTAATCATGTCTTGACAATATTAATAATTATTCTTCATAGAAATAACTATCCTTGCAACGCTGCACTACATTTAATGATTACAATGTTTTCATTTGGTTGCATATCAAAGCAGCAATTTCAGCATGTTGTGTTCCAGGTAATATAGAATGAATAATTAAGTAGTTAATATTTAATCATGTTAAATATTATTTCATATTAATCAAGATTTGGGGGCTATTTGTATTTGATATATCAAGTCTCATACTATTAAATATAGAATTAGGAAACCAAATGTAATACATCCTATTAAATTTAAAATAAGGATGTTTCTTTTTTAACATTGATAAATACGTTGTTGTCAAACTATATTAGAAAATGAGACATATTTTTTAAAAAAACTTATTTGTAAGTGAAACATCAGTGATTTTCAGTTGTTCATTCCTATGTTTAATGTAAAACTAAACCAAAGATGTCCAATTTCTCTACAGTAAATGGTCGCTCTTCCTCAGTAATATAATAATTTTTTAGACAATACATTATATTTACTATTACAATTTTTATATACCACGTTCTGGGATGTAAACCTTCGCAATGCCGTTTACAGATCACTTCTTAAATAAATAGTAGCAACTATAGCAACTATAAAAAATATATCTTACCAACTGTTGATGGTAATGACTGCATATGGGGAGTGTAGCTGGAAAAGATTCATAAATTCTTTTTGTCTACCTTCTTCCTGCTGCTTTCAGGTAATCTTCATACCATGTAATTTCCAGTGATGGTATATAGAGAAAGGGAGATTGTGACATGCTTATGGAGTCTGTCAAACACAAGAAAATCAGGAAGTCTAGGCAGTCCAAAAGAATACAAAGTTGTATTGCAAGCTTATGCTCTCTACGAGAATCTGAACTTCTAACCAAATAGGCGGTAGATCAGAGTCAATGGGGAATTCAAGGTGGGATGGACTTAGATCTCTTCTGGGTACAAAGTGACTCAAAATTGATGACACAATTGATCTCTCCCTTGGGTTCAGCCTGGTCATCCCGTACCTCAAGTCAATCACTTCAAAATGTATGTGGATGATTGAGAGATCAGAATCCTATCTTTTTTTTTTTAATATGCATTACATGCACATTGAAAAAGGGTAGTATTTTGATCAATAATCATAGCCATTATGTTGAAGTTAATTATAAATTATTACTCATTTGTCTAAAACAGCTGCAAGCGCACTATGTTAGAAAGTGCAACATTTGGGCCTTTCGTATTGAAAGCTTCATCCAACCCATCCAAGGCCCTTTTCAATTGCAGCTGAAGAAGAAACTGTCAATATTGCAACTATATTACAGAACCATCCTCATGGCACACACATTTGCTCTTCTATATTGTTTATTTACATAAAATAGTATATCCTTATATTCTGCTGAAATTCAGCAAACCACATAGACACTGTTTTGTGGGTAAATATATTATACTATTGACATAAAAGTGATGCTGTTTACTACTGAAAAAGAGAAAGGGAAAACTCATCACTATATATTTTCAATTGCTGATACAGAAAACAAATAGAGATAAGCAATAGTATATCAAAGTGTAAGAATAAATTTTAAAGAGAAAATACAGAGTTCATTAATCTTTTCAATTGATGAAAATCTGAAGAGAGGGGAATGAGCCTCTGATAAGTTCTGAATCAGCTTATTTTAAGATCTGCCTACTATTGGAATATTCAGAATAGCCTTTTACAACTTTCTTATTCTTCTTCATTCACTTCTCTTGACTTTCATTCCCATAGGCTTCACTGTTATATTGGGTCAGTGACAGAGTATCAACCAGCAATTATTCTGCAGAATATTATTTGTATCACTTTATCCCTGAAGGGACACTAAACTGCTGTATTGCCTTCATTTTATTTTGTGAAAAACACAGTATAGAGAGAGACTAGGATTTTTGAAATGTTGTTTGTAAAATGGTAATTTTTAAAATAAAATTAATTTAGAAAAAACCCTGAATTGTCATTTTCTAGATTATTTATCTAGAGAAATTATTATTAAACAACCTTACACTTATTTACTGAAGTGGGATGGGAAATAATACCCTCCCCCCTCCAAATGAAAATAGTGGAAAGGAAGTGAACTGTTGATGCTAACAATGTAATAAAGAAATCTTATATAAACAAGTTGAATAAAAAATATATATTTATTTCATATTTAAAAAAATTGTACTAGTGACTCAGAAATTCAGATTGTTTGTTTGTGTGTGTATGTGTGTGTGTGTGTAAAAGTAAGAAATTGATTTATCAGATTAACCATAGAGTAACAATAAATAATAACAAAGGTTAAATATATATTACTCATTTTAAAAGCCTTTATTGAAGAGTTTAGAATCACAATGGAAATATATTTTCAAATATGCATATTTTAAAAATAGTGTATGGGCACAGGACACCTTACTTTTAAAAAAAGATTATTTTGATATTATAGTCTCCAAAATGTTCATCTCCATTGCCTTGCTAGACATCTGCTAGAGGGATGCAAGTAAGGCCAAAAAATTTCAGTTGTTTTTGTGTGTCTGGTTTCTAAACATATCATGAGGGCACTGGATCTATAAATCATTGGCTCAAATTGGCACCTACCTTTGAGGTCCAGTATTTTTTTTCTGTCTTTGATATTGAGTATTGTGGGGAGATAAATTTAGGAGAAAACACAGTTTAAATACTTTTAAAATTAAAGCAAATTAAATTCCTTTAATTCTTATGCTGTGGTAAAATCATTGTTAATTCACCTCCTTTCAAGTTTCCTGAAAACAGCAATACTTTCCTAAGCAATAAATGTTATGTATCTTTCATTCTTAAATCTAAAACCTACAAAAACATACTTTTATGTTGCTTGCTTAATTAAGACAGGAAAGATGCATATGCATTTTCTTTAGCTATTACTAATAAATAATTTAATTGTCTCATTTTATTTCCTATGGAAAAATGGTATTGACTTTTCCATTCTCTAAAAATGTGGAAAATATTTTAGAATATCCAGACAACCTTTTCCTTAATAAATCACTTATCTACCCAACAAGCTCTTTTCCAATTTGTTTTTTTTTTTTGGGGGGGGGGGGAACGGGGGACGTGGCAACTATGGCTTCTGTCCATTAACAATTGTGAGTAGATATTTCTAAAGCCATCATGAAGCTAACAAGAGAAATTAAGGTCATATTTGCTAATGCAGATACTTTGCAAAAACATTAGCAATTGGGCAAATTGTAAAGACAAGGATGGAAGGGAATGGTTGTGATGTAATATGCTCAATTTTGGCTTCTCCCAGAGGAGAGGGGAGGGAAGGGGATGGAAGGAAGGAAGGAAGGAAGGAAGGAAGGAAGGAAGGAAGGAAGGAAGGAAGGAAGGAAGGAAGGAAGGAAGGAAGATCAAATAGCATTCAATCTCCAAACAACTAAACTTTTCCAAGCAACCTGATATTAGAAACCCTAATAGTGATAAGTGTATTTTCTCAGAAATAAACTAGACTTAAAGGAGTAGGACATATAAAATATTCCTTTAATTTATGTGTATTCCCTTAACTCACAGGGAAGAACCTTTAAGAAGTTTGCATTCATTTATAATAACATAAAATTTATGAACCATTTAATTAATAAAAACTGTAGTTCTCTTACTGGACAGATGAATAAGCATGCTCATTTCACTTTAACTAAATAACTATTCATGCTGTCTTTTAATTTCTATTTTTCAAAAAAGGTTCAAGACCATTTTCTGTTCTGCTTTTGGTAATCTAAGCTAGATCAGGGGTCTCCAAATTTGACAACTCTAAGCCTTAAAATTTCCAGAATTCCACAAGTCTAAGAGTTGCCAACTTTGGAGGCCCCTGCTATATATGATCTAGTTGGATCACAAATAGAGTAATTTTAAGTAGTGAAAAAACACTTCACAATGTAGTTCTTTAAAAAAACAAAAAACAAAATGTATCTATAAACAGCTCTTCAGGTTTTAATGTTTTATTCATCAAAAACTTTGATAGTCAAAGAGAACCATTTTAAATCATTTGCTGGAGTGAATATAGGCCATATAATTCTATGATGAAATTGCTGTTCAACTAATTTACTTTTGGTTGAAATAGAGCATAACTTTTACAAATAGATTGTGCCACCACCACTGCCACAAAGCAGTAATAAAATTAATAGACTGAGTTCACTAGAGAATCAAAAAAAAAATTTAAAATCATGACAGGCATCATTTTCTAAAAACTTTTCTTTATTATTTTTAAGACATTCAGTAGTTCCGAGAAAAAGCTGTTGACGCATTCATTGGGAGAATGACAACAGATTATTACTGATTTCAAAGTAAAATGATGTTCTTTTTTAAATACGGATTAAATATGGTTTTGAGCATCCACTTATACTAAAAATTACTTTAGCAACTAAAATTGCATCATCTCCTCATGGAGAACACCCTCTCTCATGTATTGTTCAGATGGCAAACAATGACATTTAGACATTCTGCTCTTAACTATTCAGTGTCTTAAAATATGCTACCAGTTTGGCCTAAATATTTTCACCAGTCTTATACTGAATGTACCAATCTTGTCCTGGTTATCCATAAAGAAGAAAAAAATAAACCAAAAATATACATAACCAAAATTATTAAGAAGTATCCTTCTTAATAATGCAGTTTAGGACGAAAAAAAAAGTAAGTTTCTTTTACAGAGTAACAAAAACTAGCCAATCGATAAACGAATAGCATTACCAGCAACTGTTTGACCATCTATGTCAAACAAATGTTCCCTAATTGTGGCCTTTGCTAGCTTATAGCCCAGAGATAGTAAGTAAGGGCGAAGTCCTAAGAGAGAGAGCTTGTTGTAAACTGCTTGTTTCTACCCACTTTGAAATCTGTCCTCTTATGTCAGTGGCATTAAGCCTATAGGGAAAAGTGTCAGCTTCAGTCAGTAGTGTAACATAGCTTGCCGTCACATAAAATAAATAGAACCACATCTTACTTCTCATAGAGTAGAGTTTAAACTTCCAAGAACTGATGTCTGATATAGCCAACTGCCCCACAACTTTCTACTAATTTTGAAATAATAAAAAGATATTCTCATAACATGGGTATTTTGGTAGAAAATTATGCTAACATCATATTTTAATTCTAGGATTTCTAGGATTTATACTGAATGCGTTTATACTTAAGTAATGTTTGGGTACATTATATAATAATTTTCCATATGTGATCACATTTTATATTACCAAATATGTGAATTAATTTTATATATTGCATATTGGGCTTCAGTACTTTAGATTCAATTTCAAAAGTGAATGTTAACACACATGAGAGTACAGATGTAATCCTTGTCTGGAGTTCCTCAGAGTAGCACATCTTTCCTTAAAATTTTATACCTGCTTCTGCCAGCTTCCATATATTCCCAAGTAATTGTGTGGCTGCTTTAATAAGTTGTAGGCAAGTTCTTCATTTTCATCTGTGAAGTGCTTTTTTGGTATAAAAACCAAAATATTGCACAGCTTTATTGTATATTTCAATGTGCAGGCAGCCATATTTATTATTATAAAAAATTGAAGCACATAAATGAAGCAATTCAGAATTCATCAGTTGCTTTTGCAAATGTAATTTGAAAGTTATGAAACATTAATGTGTGAAGTACAAAGTGCCTTTAGACCATGGAATAAAAACAAATGGAAGATACAGGTTATATTAAAACTATGCATCAATATAGTCTGCTTTCACTAGTCAAAATATGCTTATACACAAAAAGTGTTTGTATATGTATTTTGGGAGCAAAAGTCTAAAATGTGCAAGAAAAAAACATGAAAATGTGCAAGTCATGCTCAAGGTTTATTTCTTTTCAAGTAGATATCAAATTATTCTAAATGAGATGCCCCCTTCACTCTCTTTTTATGGCATACAGAGATGGCAATGGAATACAGTTTTGATTAATTGTTTTTATTATTTCTACTTAAATGTATGAAATCTAACTTTTTGCATGGATTTGAATGATAGTACTGTTTCATATGTGTAGGCAGTAAAAGGCCCATTTGTTTTTCACAGTTGGAAAAAGCTTTCTACAGTTTGAAAGCTCTGTCATTTTTCACGGTTTATCATAAATTTCGGAAGTAAAAAGCTGCTTAATGAATTGCAAAAAAAAAAAAAAAAGATCTCCCTCCCTTCCTTTCTTTCTCCTGCTGGTTTTGTAGCTTCTGCAGCATCCCCACCTTGTTAGTCAAATCCATCTTAATGCTGTGAGAAATTGGATAGAAAGTTTTGCATACAAAACATGTAATTCGCTACCTCAAGGGATTCGTATTCCTATCAAATATGTCTATATTTGGCTCCTGAAGAGGCTACAATTATATTTACTAATTTGAATTTCTTTTTTAATATTATCTAGCAAACATTTTTAGGAGAAAGAATACACCTTTGTTATGCAACTTCTTTTGAGCTAACTACAGAACGTAATCTGAATAGATAGGGAACTCTGACATTAATAGGAAAAAAGTCCAACCATTACATTGATTTTATTTTACGTTTACATTTACATTTTCACTTAATATCAAATATTAAATATAATTGGTATAACTTGTTGTCAATCATACATTTAATTATTTTATTCTGTTATGTTAAAGTTTATTAGCAATTTTGGTAGGTCTTTGCTCACCATTGTGCAACTTTGGCTCAAATGAACTGATGATTATCAGGTGTCAAAACAGGTGAAAGAATAGAGAAATCAAGTTCATATTAAGATGTTATATATGGAGACTACACATTACATGGTGTAAAATTGTGGGGAAATAGCAATTAAATTCATCCACACCATTCTCCTAGGCAAGTGTGTTGCTATTAGAAGCATAGTCTAGTATCTTGAGACTACTGTGACCAGTTTCAGTGACACTTTAAAAATTGAAACATGTGCAGACATCATTTAATAAATGTGATTTGTTCTGTCTAGATTAATATGCATCCCAAGCTTAACTATGAAAAATAACATCTTAATATTTCCATGATGTCACGAGTTATTGAAAGTCGGGTAGCATACAAGCTTCATAAATTATTATTCTGTTGAGGATGAGATATCCATAAAACATGCTAAAAAGATATAGGAAACATGTGTTAAAATGGAAGATAGTCACTGTAATATAATCTTAGTTTAGATCAATGTAGTGAGCTAAGTCACATTTACAAATTAAAAGAATGATTTGTTCTTGATTAATTCAAGTGTTATTGTTTTCAAGTGAAACTTAGTCATAAGAGATTACGATCCATTTTATGATTTGCATACAATTTCAGCTTGTATTAAGCTACATCTTAGGTAATGGTTGTGTATTGATATACAATATGCTGCGTAAGTATTCTAGGCCAGTTAATTTTAACACTAAATTCTATGCAGTTGATTAGGAATTGAACAAATGCAATCATAGATTAGATTTGGCAGAGAAATTTTCTACATTATAGGAATTGCCTTCAATAACATTCTTCTATTGGGAAATGTTTGTTTGGCTCAAGCCCAAGTAACATGTTGAATTAAAAAAACATACATGCATACTTTATTCTGATTATAGTGGGATATTGGTAGGTAAATATAAGTGCCATACAGATATCACACTTTTCTTACTGAAATGTAATTGCACAACAATCTGGATTTTTTTAACCATTTAAAGCTATTTCAATATCAATAATTAAATGTTTTTAGTTTAAATCATTAGCTAAGAAAAAATGAGAAATTGCCTATTTCTATTTTCCCTGAAATTTGACACAAATCCCCACATTTCCTAATTCTTTCTGATCCTAGATTATTTGTGCAGTTTATTGAGAATAAAGGATAACTATCAAGTAGGGACTTTTTGTTGGAAAATACCAGAATAATCATTTTATAAATAAATAATGACCATAAAAACAATGAACTTAAAATCAATTAGAATAGATACATGTCCAATTACTTTTTCTTCCATTGAAAGGCTTGCTAATTCACTGAAGTATTTGTTTACAGAAATGCTGTTGAGTTATGTATAGATTTATTAGAAGGTGATCTGTTATTGAGTATTTGATTAACATGAACAAAAGTATTATAAAATAAGTTTGTTTCTTTTACAAGATAATTTCTATTTGTCTAAGTATTTCACTGTTAAATGAGCTCTAAGAATTCTGTTTTTCCTGCAATAACTAGATTTTTCAAAACATATACCATTTTGTGTAATGGTATTCATATAAATACTTACAAATATGAGCTTGATTCTTAATTCAAACTTATATTTGTAAGAAAATAACAATCTTTTGAGTTTTTCCATTTATTAGGGGCAATACAGAATTTGATTATGTTGTATGTGCAAAAAAGTATTATTCATATATATTTTTTTTAATTACAGGTAAAGATAATAGTTCCCAACAGCACAGCAGGTCTGATAATAGGGAAGGGAGGTGCTACAGTCAAGGCTATAATGGAGCAGTCAGGGGCTTGGGTACAGCTTTCCCAGAAACCTGATGGGATCAACTTACAAGAGAGGGTTGTTACTGTAAGCGGAGAACCTGAACAAAACCGAAAAGCCGTTGAACTTATCATCCAGAAGATACAAGAGGATCCACAGAGTGGCAGCTGTCTCAATATCAGTTATGCTAATGTTACAGGTCCAGTGGCCAATTCCAATCCAACGGGATCTCCTTATGCAAACACTGCTGAAGTACTACCAACAGCTGCAGCTGCGGCAGGTCTCTTAGGACATGCAAACCTTGCTGGAGTTGCAGCCTTTCCAGCAGTTTTATCTGGCTTCACAGGCAATGACCTGGTGGCCATCACCTCTGCACTTAACACCTTAGCCAGCTATGGATATAATCTCAATACTTTAGGGTTAGGCCTAAGTCAGGCAGCAGCTACTGGGGCTTTGGCTGCAGCAGCTGCCAGTGCCAATCCAGCAGCAGCAGCAGCCAATTTGTTGGCCACCTATGCGAGTGAAGCCTCAGCCAGTGGCAGTACAGCTGGTGGTACGGCGGGGACATTTGCATTAGGTAGCCTGGCTGCTGCTACTGCTGCAACCAATGGATATTTTGGAGCTGCTTCTCCTCTAGCTGCCAGCGCCATTCTAGGAACAGAGAAATCCACAGATGGCTCAAAGGATGTAGTTGAAATAGCAGTGCCAGAAAACTTAGTTGGTGCAATACTTGGAAAAGGAGGGAAAACATTAGTAGAATACCAAGAGTTGACTGGTGCAAGGATACAGATCTCCAAAAAAGGAGAATTCGTTCCTGGCACAAGGAATCGGAAGGTAACTATTACTGGAACACCAGCTGCAACCCAGGCCGCACAGTATTTAATAACACAACGGATCACGTATGAGCAAGGAGTTCGGGCTGCCAATCCACAGAAAGTGGGTTGATCATGCTAAACGTGAGATTGTTTTAAACCCCTCCTTACCTTATTTTCAAGAAGGATGTACTGTACTTTGCAGAAGTGAAGTTTTTTTCTGTTATTAATATATAATTATGCAAATGAATGCGACTATGTTGACAATGTGTATATGTAAATATAATGTGTTTTATCAGATGTTTCATAGAAAAAAAATTTCTTGACCTGTTTTGTTCTCTATACTTTGCTTGTGTATATTTGTCAGAAGTGTTTCTAGTGTAAGATTTAAGCCTGCCATTTTACCAGCATTATTGTAGTTTAATGATTGAATGTAGAGAGGGAAATGCGTAAAGTTTTCAGTATTAGTTCTAGCTAACACTAAATTAACTACTGTTAGGGTGGGTATGGTGGGGTCAGTGACCTAAAATGGAGTGAGGCCAAAGCACTGTCATGACAGTCTTACTTCCTGCTTAGGGCACAGTGAAGTAGGAAAAAAATATTTTGAAACTAAGTTTTAAAATTTAAAATTATCAAAAAGCAATATAGTTGCATAAAAGCACTGTAAAATATTTAAAAGGTTAAAACTGTGGAAAATTATATTGGTAAGTTTACAGATCAATAAAAAGCACCTGTTCTCCATCTGAACTAGACAATGGAAATAATGCTGCATGCTGGCCATGGCCCATTCTTCACCATTTGTAAGTTCAACAAAAGTTCTCACATGGAGTCCCACCTCTACCTGAGGTTTGTACATTTGTTTTTAAGCACTGAAATCACTACTGATCCCATTGCCTGGCCAGTAGAACAGTCATTACTCCATTAACATCCTCACTGTTTAGACACATAACTGTGGTACAGTGTATTGGAAATTTTATAAACAAAAAAGTGGAAGTGCCAACAAATTATTGATAGCTGATAATGTTTCATTATCTGCAACTGCTTGAGAAGTATGTTGCATTTTAAGAGCTTATAATTGTGTATAATTTGTTAACACTAGAAACCTATTAGTATTGTGAATGTAGATTTTACTGTGAAGCTATCTGTGATTTAGCTGTTTTGCTCCCATGATGGAGTCTTTGCAGCATGGCGCTAGCAGCCAATGCAGTTTCTGATACTCAGTAATTTGCATGTTTTGTGGAACATTTTTATGTCACCAATCAGACAGTATTTCCTGCATGCTTATTTAGAAGAGGCAGTTTATCTTGAGAGGTAGTGTGGCCTACCATTGTCAGGCTTTTTGACAGATCATTTCAGACTAAGTCTTTGTTTCCAAGACCCTACAACTGTCACCCTCTTCTGTACCTCTCCTGAGTGCCAACTGCCCAGGCCATTGACCCACCATCTGTTAACCTCTGAGTTTGCCCACTCAAGGCCACTCATAGGGGCATCCATAACCAAGCACGTCCTCATGCTGTGCATGCAGTCTTAAATTCAATGGACAAAAATAAAATGCTGGCTACCTCTGGATCATCTGGCTGAGCAACTGAATTTCAAAAGAGAATTACTTCCATCTCAACTTCAACCCATTGATTACGTCCATCCTAGCAAGCTAAATGGCATCCCAGCTGCTCCTTTCTGTGCAACCAATTAAAGAACAATGAGTGTGATGCTCCATGTCTGAATTTCGTCCAGCCTCTCTCTGAACTGTGATCTTTGTCCTCATGAACTTTCCCTTTTGTTCATTGAACTATATGGACTCTTCATTTCATATTGATTTACTGTGCAATTTACTTTTGGACATTGAGAACTTGAAATAATTCCCTGATCCTTCCCTTCCCCATTCCCCCCACTCCTTCACTATTAATAACTCATTTCTGTCAAACTGTAAGAGTAGAGTCATTTTTATTTTCATTTTAGTTTTTAACATAGGATTGTTATTTCATTTAGTTCTCGGTCTCTAAATATTTATTTAGAGAATTATTAAAAAGGGAATGATATGCTTGTTTAAAATGAAAGAGAAAAGCTGTAGTAAACTGTGTTACTTGGTAATGACTATTTATCGTCGATACTCTGTAGCTGTGTAAGTTTTGACAAATAGTGTATCTCGTGAAATCAGTGGTTAGCATTGCCGCTATTATATTTACTCATTTTATCATTATAAATGTGCTTAGTTCATCATGTAGCATCACTTGTCTCCCGTCTCATTTTTTCCTTGCATGTCACAAGTCTCAGACCATTTATAATACATTAACAGTGAATAATATCTATGTAAATTTGTCCATGCTGTCTCAGAGTCAGCATGGATGCTGGCAAGGCAATTATTGGGGCCCTATCCTAGTTTAAACTGGTAAAGGGGATGAAAAATAAAATGTATTAGGTTGTATAATAGAAGCATTTCAAATGTTGGGTCTTTAAAATGTTTTATTTAGTCTTAGAAGACTTTCAACTTGTTATATCAAAATTCTATTAGTCCACTGTGGAAACCATACATTTCATCTGGAATTAATGTTAAATTGAGATCATCCTTTAAAGAAAAATACACTGTGTATTTTTTTAGCTTTTGATGTTGACAAAATGCACATAGTTGAACTTTAAAAGTATAATTGACAATCTGGAGCTTTTGTGGCCCACCACCAATGCATATATTTCATTATATATGTGTCGGTTAAACTCTATTGCTAAATTGAAATTATTAATCTTTTAAGTGTGATAGTAATAACAAGGGTTTGCATGAATTATCTGTAAGCCAGCTTCATGCTGTTTAAAAATATAATTTGAAATTTATAGGTCATATAGTATTGATTTATAAAAAGATTTAACTTATTGCAAAGCAATTAGTATATGGTTTCAAAGCTCATCATGTGTACAGCAAAGGCTGTTCCACTAAAGTGATTTAAAATGGAGAAAACTAATGATACAAGGGCCAAACATCTTATAAAATGCACCTATTTATAGATTTGTTTTACTATAGGGAGGCTGGTGAACACACTGAATAAGAATTACCTCAGTTCTGCAGCTTTCTATGTCTTTTTAATGCATTCTGTTTCAGGGTCACTTTCAATCAATATTTCATTTACTTACTGAGATTGAATAGGCGCTCTGAGACACAGTGTGCTGTTTATCATACAGATTGGACACCTCATTCTAGATCCAAGATCTTTTCCTCAACGCTGGGAGCTGTCCTTTCAGCACCACAAATTACTGCTTGAAGTTGCATTGCAGTTTTTTTTTTAATTTTGTTTTGTTTTGTTTTTCTTTTATCACCTGGAGCTTTTCTTTCAGCACCACAACATTGCACTTAGACTTTTTAAATGGCTGCCTTCCTCTTTGCACTGAAGACCTATTTCGTCTGCACTTCCAGTTATTGCTATTACCTGTAGGACTTTCAATCCTATTCCACCCACCACCACCACTTCACCCCTTTCTACAAACAGTTTAAATCTATATATTTCCGTGGAAGTCATTTTTCTCATTGAATGATCAGAAACAAAGATAAATTCTAACCTTTAACGGCTCATTCCGACTCATTGCTTACAGTAGATCTAAGCTCTTTTTTCTGCTTATTCGACTCCTTCCAGCTTCCCATCACATCTGTAACAAACTTTTAAAATATTGCCACACCACCATGCACAAGCCTACCTGCACAGTAGAGATAGATTATTCCATCACATTCAGATGGTTAACAGAGGTTAGCAAGTCCTGTATTTATATATCTATATATTTATATCGCTTTCTAAGAAAGTGCATATTAATGTTTACTTTAAAGAATGTGTAAATGGTGCTATCAAGAAATCTGATAAATTTTATCCCAGTTTTGTGTACCAGTTCAAATGTATGAGATTTATTTTTCTATTGGAAAAAATAAACAGTCTTGAAGCATTACAATTGGTAGATTTTAGTAATTTAACAGTGAATGTAATCCCTATGTCACAGTTTCATTGGGCATTTTCATGATGGGTCACACAAATTATCACACATATTCTGACAATTATTGCACACTTTGTAATGAGCATTCCCCTTAAGGTTTTGCCTAATTTAGAGTATCTACAAAATCAAGAACCTAATAAATCTGAGACAAACATGCTTGAAGAAAAGCTTTGTTAATACAAAAAGTATTGTTCACTTACAGTGTCTGGTGGTTCAAATGGGCAAAAACAGTTTTAACTGAATGCATTTGGTGCATATAATTCCATATTTGTGATAAACTGCATGTTTTGTTTAATTCTTCACAAGGAGGAAAGTCAGTTTAGCCTTAATTATCTAAAAGTTTTCCTCCTTGAATCTACTTGTTTGCTTCATAGCATTAATATGCATAGTTAGCTGCAGTTGTATATCAGATCCATTTAAACAATTGGTAAGTATTATCAACATTTAAAGATTCTCAGCAGAGCATCTAACATTCAGCTCATTCAAAATTCATGGTACCTAAAGTATTAAACATCAAAAATCATACATTTCCCAAGCCTGGCCACATACTACAAAAATCCAGTATCATAATATGAGATTACTGCATACTAAAAATACAGATCAAAATAGTTAAGCAAAAAAAAAAAAGACCATGTTCCAGAATTATTGGTATAAAAATATTCATTAATTTCAGTATTTAGAAATAGAAAAGTATCCAGCCATGTGTATTTTTTAAATAAATAACTTTATATCATAGTATTAAAAAGACAGGTGTCCTCCTGTTACAATGGGGAACTCTAGATGATGTTAAATGTTAATGTCTAGACATTTTAATAAATTTAAATGAATCTGAAATATAGCAATCTATTTTGAGAGAATTCTGGAGAAATGACTATTTGTATTGTTTTATAAATACATACATGTTTATTTTTTATTTAAATTATATAGAATTTGTAATATGAGTATATAATACTTGTTTTCACTTTTCAGTTTTATGGGAGAAACTAGTGATTCATTGTAATTCTTTATCTCTTGGATGCTGGTGCTCCAACATGTGCATGTAATACCCTTTTTAAAAATGGCTTCCTTTCCCATTCTGTAAATTAGGAAAATTAATCTTGGATGCACATTTTATAGCTTACAGATATGCTACTGTAATTAAAGGGGAAGGTCATGTAGGAAAGTGCCTACAATATTTTTTAGGATTTATATGAGCCAAGAATCACAGTACCTCTCTCATAAAATGAATATTGAAATATGGTATATGTTCATATCTGCTTAAAGTAATCAAAATATGTATTATTCTTCAACATTTCAATTGAACGGAGTTGCTCTGGAATACAGCATGAGGAAGTATTCTACTTCATTGGAAATCTAGGGTAACAAAAATATGCTCACATTTTCTATCACATTTTTTCCCATTGCTGAAAATAATTAGAGTAAATTATTTGGATATTCCAGTAATAGGTTACAATTGCACATGGTTTGTAACATGATGCAAAGTTTGCAGAGATATCTAGCCAGAAGGTAATAAACCATAGAAAACAAAACAAGTACTGTAAATTAAAATTACACTCAGTGTCAAGAGGGCATTGTGCAATATAATCCCTGTTTGTAGTAAAATATTACTATAAATAATCTTGCTATTTTTCTATATCATGATACTAATAATCATTGTATTTCTTCTTTAACATGCAATGTTGAAGTGTTGCAATTTTAAACCATGTTTATGTTATGAAATGCAACTAAGGTTAATATTTGCCATTTGCTTGAGAAGAAAAAAAATTAAATGTGTATGATGGCAGCAGGACCTTGTGGCACTTTTAAACAGTGATCATTTGTATGAAACTACATATATTAAAATATTTCATACTGATGTTGCTTGTATTAACTGTTCTCTTTTTTTTTCTTTTTTTCCTTTTTTGCACAGGATAAAAGCATTCTAAGTAATCTAATGGTTGCTATTCTAAATGAACAGCCTAATCTTACAAAGATACACAGATGTCATGAAATCTGCTCAGTATATAACTGAACAGATATATCATATTTATAACCTCCCAAAGAGATTTTGCATAGTCAGCAGTTATAAAGAATAGTCTTTCCTGAGATCCTGTAACATCACGTGTGTAATTATATGAGTGACAAAGACTATACTGCATCTTACATGTCAATGAGTGAGTTTCTCATCCGCTTTAAAGAAGAACATGTTTATAGTTCATTATCTAATTGTTAGCTCTTTTTAAAAATTAATTGTAAACAATATTTAGAGTAACACCGCCATGCAATTAAGGCAATGAAAACATGTGACATACTAGAAAATGCAAATGTCCAAACAGAATTGGAAAACAAGAATTTTTCTTGAATCATTTTCTGTATTCTCATTTTAAATTGTACAACTTTTGGCAGATCTAATCAAGCAGATTCAGATCATTGGGCAAGATTTTCACTCAAAGATCATTTGTTGTTATTCAACAGAATGAATGCTACTTCACATTCATTATGCTTCATGTAAGGAACATCTTCTGTTCTGAAATAAATATTCAACATGGATACAACATTATCACATGTATAACTGAAACAATCCCTGTACAAAGACCTTCAGACTGGAGTCCAGATGTCTTATGTAAGAGATCTAAAACTTCAAGGATAGTAATGTAAAGGTAACTGTAACAAGTAAAATTATTTTTAAATGAAAAAATGAACTATAGGGCGCAATCTTCTTTCTCCTAGCAGTCCTACAGCCTAAAATTTTTCATTGAATACAAGTGTTGAAATAAATCTGAGGTAGCCCTATGACAAAATAGGTGGCAAATAAATTTAATAATAATAAACAGTTGTTGAATAAAAGGAGAAAAAAAGGAAAAGTCATCTTGAATTCAGACAGATAGCAAGAGGAACATTATTTAAGAGCAGTGTCTCCTTAATCCCCAGTTCTAATCCATGCAGAAGAGTTTCCTATCCCACATTAGCGGAAGGTTCTCGGGCTGCTGGTAGAAGGAATGGAAAAGCCAGGTTCAAGAAAATTATGTCTAGTCTGATGCCAAAGACTTATGTCATTTAGTCATCACAAAGTGTACATTCTAAATTTATCTTAATAAAGGGTGCACGTAATCACTGTTGAGTTGGCAAGTGGTGTAAGATTTCATGCATGCCAGAATGTTTTATTCAAGAAACTGATTTCTCTTGATTTTCATTTCTACATTAAAAAGCTTCAATCCTTCAGGTATTTGTTTCTGAATGGCCTGTTTCAAAAGGAACTTTTCTGAAAGAAAAAAAATGTTAAGAAGTTTTTTTTAAAAAAATAAATAAATCTGTTTTTAATGCAGTCAAATTATTCCTAATTCCTATCAACTTGCTGGACAAGTAGTGACTTCCCATTGTCTGCTTCCTAAGGCTGTGAGAGAGTGACTAGCTCAAAGTCACCCAGCTAACTTCACCCAGCTAGGAGTACAGCATGTGGTCTTCCGACTTCTAGCCTGCCTCTTTAAACCTCTACACTTAACTGGCTTTCTTAAGAGTGTTAGCAGAATTTATAATAAGAATGGTGAATAGGAGCTGCATGGTGATCTAGTGGTGAAGATGCTCACCTCCCACTTGGAAGGTTGAGAATTCAAGTCTAGGTAGCAGCAGATGTTTCTCCTAGGGTGCAAAGAAACAAAATAACTGCTATGAACTCTGTGTGGCATCAAGAAGGGCATCCAACTACTAAACACTCAGCTCCATCCAGTTGCCCCAATTCTACCCTGATTTAAGAGATCACAGGATGGTGAATAGGAAAAGTGTATAGTAAACATAAGAAATAGAAATTAACTCTGTAAAATCCCTTAACTCAATTGGGTAACATGGGATATGTAGGCAAAGTTATTCCGAGAATACGGCCTAAAATAAATGACAAATTATCAAACATTATGCCAGCTTCTATTTTCCAGCTTCTATTATTTACATGTAAGCCAAGTATTGTAATCATCATGGAAGGAGAAGAAAATAGGTCTCAGTATTTTTATTGCATTTTTCCAGCAGCGAAGAAAGTCATATTTTATCACAGAAATCAAAAAAATTAAAACTAGATTTATGTCTGGATGATATATCTGTTGCTTATTAGCTGGAAACTTCTTTTAAAAATTTATAAAATTTAAGTTGATTTATTTTGATCTCATATATGTACAATTAAAAAAAACTGAAAAGGTTAATGCTATTTATTAAAAAGATCTGCAAATTGCAATGTGCCATGGTCACTTTAAGGGTCCATGCCTCTTCTTTGTTATTCCATTCTAACAGATGTTCTCAGGCCAGTGAATTTGCTGGATTCTAATGCAAAATGATATAAAGAATATTGTTAGCCGATATGTGTAAGTCGTTGAATGTACTGTTTTAATATTTCTGAATGAGAAAAATGTTAGTAAATGTCAGTGAAATGAAATAATATCAAAGACCATTATTTGCTGGTTTTAATAATGTAATTAGTAAATGGGGATATATATGTATGTGTGTGTATGTGTGTATTTGTTTTCTGAGGTTTTCATGGGTATTTGTATGTGGATCTTTGGTTATTCGGGTTTTCTCCCGTGTAAAATTGGAAGTATCTAGGCGATGTTTTGATGAAGTCTCATTCATCATTTTCAGGCTTGTGTCTTCGGCTCTGTGCTTCTCAGAGTAATGTGAGCTTGCAGCTGCTTCTTCCTTTTAACTGCTAGTGGGGATGTGACTTGATTGGGTGGGGGCTTGGCTGTGTTCTGATTGGGTGGGGGTGTGTTCTCATTAGTTGGGGGTTTGGCTGTGTTCTGATTGGTTGGGGGGTTGGCTGTGTTTTGATTAGCTTGGGGTGTGTTCTGTTCAGGTGGGGGCTTGGTTATGCTCAGGTTAATCTTAGTTGCTGGGGGATTTGAGCTTGTGAGCTGTGATCCTGTTGTTTGGCTTAGCGTTCGTGGTCATGCCACATTTTCATGGTGGGCGTCTGTTCACTTCATGTATGGGGCGGAGGGGTTTGAAGCGGGTAGTGATGCAGCTGCAGTACGGCTTCTGGTCCGTAGTCATGTCTCATCATCTGTGTGGGCATGAGTCTGCTTTCTACGTGGAAGTGTGGTGGTAGCATCTTGTGTGGCCCTCGTGGGTGTGGGTCTGGTGTCATTCTTCATGTTAGGTACTCGTTTGTTAATGAGGGCGGGTTTCCAAATGGCTGATAGGAAGGGGGGTATCATCTCGTTTGTTCATGCTGTGTGGGCATTTTTCTATCTCTATGGCTTCTCTGATTATTCTGTTGTTGAAGTGTTCAGTTTTGACGATAGTTCTGGTATTTTTAAAGTCAATCTCATGTCCTGTGGCTTTGAGGTGCTGGACCAGGGAAGAGGCCGGTTCTTTTTTGATTGAGTTCTTGTGTTCTTCAATACGTGCACTTATTCTTCTATTGGTTTGTCCGATGTATGTGGTGGGGCAGGCAGTGCAAGGGATTTCGTATACTCCTTGGTTTTCTAACTCGATTTTCTCTTTAGGGTTTCTTAGGATGGTGGATATTTTTCTGTTTGTGCAGAATGCTGTTTTAATATTGTGTTTTTGGAGGATCTTGCTGATTTTATTTGTAGTGCCTTTTATATATGGGAGAAGGGCTTTGCCGTTCTCTTGTTCTCTATCTTGGATTTTGGTTGGGGTTTCCTTTTGGATTAGGTGGGTAATCTTCTTCCCTTGGAATCCATTGGCTGTTAGTACGTTAGTGAGAGTGTGTAGTTCGGGGTTTAGGTGTTGTTCGTCGGCTAAGCATTTTGTTCTGGAGATGAGTGTCTCGGCTACGGAATTGATCTGTGCTGGTGTGAGAGTGCGTGTAGATAGCGGTTTGTATGTGTTTTCTTCTGGTAGATGGTGTGTCCTAGGGAGCCATTGGATTTTTTGTGTACTAAGACATCTAGGAAGGGAAGTTGATTGTTAGATTCTGTTTCCATGGTGAATTGTATTTTGGGGTGTAGGCTGTTGAGGTGTATGAGAAAGTTGTTCAGTTTTTCTTTCCCGTGTGGCCAGATTATGAAGGTGTCATCTACGTATCTGAGCCAGAGTTTGTGTTTGTGATCATATTTTTCTAGAGCTTGTGTTTCAAAGTGTTCCATGTAGAGGTTTGTGATGACAGATGAGAGGGGTGATCCCATGGGTGCTCCTTCTATTTGTTTGTATTTTTATCCATTGTAGGTGAAATATGTATTGGATAGGCTACCAAACCAAGTTAACCAACCTACTCCAAGACCCCACATACAAACCCCTAAACACAGTCCCCACCATCTACCAAGAAAAAAACCACCAGATCCAAAATAAAAGCCTCCCCCATCGGCGAAGAAATCCAGCAAAGAATCATACCCAGAGAGAAATCATCCAGATGCCCTTAGCTTTATGGTCTCCCGAAGATACACAAAGAAGGAACCCCACTTAGACCAACAGTCAGCTCCATAGGCTCACCTCTACAAAGCCTAGGCAAATTTCTCGCCAAAAGACTACTGCCCTATGCAGAATCCATCAACTCACACGTAAGAAACTCATTCCAATTCATTGAGATCATAAAGAAACAAAACTCACAGCCCAGTGACCTATTAGTGAGCTTTGATGTCATATTCCTCTTCACCCAAGTGCCTATAAAAGAAGCCTTGACAGCCATCCAAAACAAATACAACCCCCCAAGCACATCCTAGATCTGACCAACCACTGCCTATCCAATACATACTTTACCTACAATGGACAAAAATACAAACAAATAGGGATCACCCCTCTCACCTGTCATCGTAAACCTCTACATGGAACACTTTGAAACACAAGCTCTAGAAAAATATGATCACAAATCCAAACTCTGGCTCAGATACGTAGATGACACCTTCATAATCTGGCCACACGGGAAAGAAAAACTGAACAACTTCCTCACGCACCTCAACAGCCTAAACCCCAAAATACAATTCACCATGGAAAAAAAAGCTAATAATCAACTTCCCTTCCTAGATGTCTTAGTATACAAAAAATTAAATGGCTCCCTAGGACACATCATCTACCAGAAGAAAACACATACAAACCGCTATCTACACGCACTCTCACACCAGCACAGATCAATTCCGTAGCCGAGACACTCATCTCCAGAACAAAATGCTTAGCCGATGAACAACACCTAAAAACTGAACTACACACTCTCACTAACGTACTAACAGCCAATGGATTCCAAAGAAAGAAGATTACCCACCTAATCCAAAAGGAAACCCCAACCAAAATCCAAGATAGAGAACAAGAGAACGGCAAAGCCCTCCTCCCATATATAAAAGGCACTACAGACAAAATCAGCAAGATCCTCCAAAAACACAACATTAAAACAGCATTCTGCACAAACAGAAAAATATCCACCATCCTAAGAAACCCTAAAGAGAAAATCGAGTTAGAAAACCAAGGAGTATACGAAATCCCTTGCACCGCCTGCCCCACCACATACATCGGACAAACCAATAGAAGAATAAGTGCATGCATTGAAGAACACAAGAACTCAATCAAAAAAGAACCGACCTCTTCCCTGCTCCAACACCTCAAAGCCACAGGACATGAGATTGACTTTAAAAATACCAGAACTATCGCCAAACCTGAACACTTCAACAACAGAATAATCAGAGAAGCCATAGAGATAGAAAAACGTCCACACAGCATGAACAAATGAGATGATACCGCCCTCCTATCAGCCATTTGGAAACCCGCCCTCATTAACAAACGAGTACCTAACATGAAGAATGACACCAGACCCACACCCACGAGGGCCACACAAGATGCTACCACCACACTTCCACATAGAAAGCAGACTCACACCCACACAGATGATGAGACACGACCACGGACCAGAAGCCATCCCGCAGCTGCATCACTACCCACTTCAAACCCCTCCGCCCCATACATGAAGCGAACGGATCCCCACCATGAAAATGTGGCACGACCACGAATGTGAAGCCAAACAACAGAATCACAGCTCACCAGCTCAAATCCCCCAGCAACTATGACTAACCTGAGCACAACCAAGCTCTGAACAGAACACACCCCCAGCCAATCAAAACACAGCCAAACCCCCAACCAATCAGAACACAGCCAAACCCCCAACCAATGAGAACATACCCCCACCCATTCAGAACACAGCCAAGCCCCAATGAGACTTCATCGAAACGTCGCCTAGATACTTCCAATTTTACATGGGAGAAAACCCGAATAACCAAAGATTCATGTATGTATGTATGTACATATGTATGTATATAGATATATACATTCAGAGAGAGAGAGAGAGAGGCCTAAGATGGAACAATTTTAATAAGGCTTGTGAATTTAAATTGTGCTTTTTTATAATTTATAAGAATAATATATTGCTTACAAAGACAGCTTTAATCAGTTATTTGGCATAAGAAATTGATTCAGAAAAGGCAGTTGATTCCCCAGGAGCAAAACAATTGCTTTTTGTTCTCTTTTTTAAACCAAAAAGAATAATTAATATCATTAAATTAGATAATGCAGTCCAATTGAATCAATTCAGACTATGTTAAAATGAGAAGAAAGTTTAGTGGTTCTGATTTTCATCCTCTAGAAGTTTGGACACCTGAAGATAGTCCGGATCAAGCTGAATCATCCCATAATTCTGCAAGAATTCTCCATGACATCTTTGCTATTCTAACTAGAATATAATCCTAAGTATATTTATGATTCAATCTGTTTAATCTTGGGGTGTATAATTTTATTACCTATTAGTGCACAATCAGTGATTCCAGCAAGGCCTGCTAATTTTGAGGAGCTGAATGTAAACAATTATGTCACTTTTTCAAAAATCCACATGATCTGGTGATTATACATCACTGGTTCAGTCCTACCAAGTGAATTGACAGGAAAGTACTTTGAAAGATTTGAAATATGATCCTTAGTGCTCCTGAAATGAACTGCCAATTGAGAAACTATAATAAAGAAATAATAGATAGCTATAATAAACTTCAACATGAATGATGGTTACATCCATAACTTAGTTATAGTCTTAACCATTATTCATGTTAAATGTAAATCCTTTATTTTCCTTTTTCCCATTGAAATTTAAATTCATTGTACTTATTTTTACAAATGTTAGTTGCATTTCAATCATTCTTATCTGTAAATAATTTTACCAAATGGTTTTAATGTATATTAGGGTTTCCTTGAATGTAACTATTAAATAACAGATGATTATTTTCCAGAAAATAATAAAACTTTTACAAAGTTGAAAGGAAAGATACTTTTTCAACCAAAAATAGTTTTTATAACCCATTGCTTTATAATTGTTATAATAAGTTTTTTTTTAGAAACAGCTACTTTAAAATTGTTACCACAGATGGAGTAAAGGTAATTTTGATGCTTCTGTCAATGTACAAGGATATGGGAAGAAATGTTCCAGTTGTCCAATTTTTACTTGAATTAATACATTGATAGGAATGGAATCTATTTTCTCCATTCCTACCTATCCATGCAGATCCTATTAAAATAACTCGGAACTTTGCTTAATATATATTAGTTTGAAACTAACTGAGAATTTCCCCTTCAGAATGGGATGTGATCAGTATAGTTGAGATTTTTTTCTATATAAGTACAGTTGAAATGAATAATACAATATTAAAGTATTGTAGTACTTTTGCATGAGGCCCATTCCTTTTAATCGGATTCGCATAGAGCAGCTTCCTAAAGAATTGTCATATTATTTTTTTTTCTTCAGTTAATCTGTTCTTCCATGTCACACTTTCAAGTATAATCAAAAAATTGGCCTTTTTTTGCTTTAGTGTATATCTTTGGAAGAAGCAAAAGTATTCCATCCCTAACAGAGTTGTTATGATGGCATTAATGGTATTTTTTTATATATATCAGTGGGTGTTGTTGGTTAATATGACTACATTTGGCTTTGATTCCTCTCATAAATTCACTGAGATGCTGTATTTATGTCTGTGCTATATGGGCTTTTTTAACAAGTGTCTTTAGAGGTCACATAATAATTTGACAAAAATAAAAATGGGTAGATAAACCATACTAATTGAAACAAAATCAGAATGATTTGACACAAAGTACTCTCCAAGCACTTGGAAAAAGCAGTAGAGAAAAGGAAAGAAGCACACTGCCACTGGTCATCACAATCTCATACTGCTAAAATATTATTCCAACAAATAAACTATTAATTATCCATATAGAAGAGATATGATGGAGAAAGAATACAATTGGGCTTATATGAATTCACAGACAATCTAATGAACTACAAGAATGTATTCTGTCTTCAAAACTGATTCAAATGTGACCTGAGTTATTCATGAGATGATGTTTAAATTCTGTAAGGAGCATCTGCAGTTAACAGTTTACATTTCAGTTTAAAATATTCAACAGATGTCTACATGTTGGTCTTGCAGATTCTGAATGTTCACTTTGGGATTAGTAAATATATAATTTATTATGATATGTGGTGTTCTTGTGCCTTCTCTATTCCTCTTTCAGATATATATTCTGTTTGACTTATTTTAATAATTTACTCAATGTTTTCTAATTTGAAAAAATCTGAATATATTTTCAAAAAACCTGTAAAAAAGCCATTGTAATGAATAAATGCAATTTCACTGTCATAACATTGTACTGTAGACAGAAGGAAGATGGATGAGTTCATCAGGGAACTCTTGTCTCTAGACAAATTTTGCAGAAATATAAAGAAGATGCATTTGGCCAGGAATTTTGAAGTCTGTTATATGAAAGGGCATTCTTAGTGACTAATCAGTTTAAAGGATATTTTGCCAGAGAATGCCTGGTCTCAGTCAGCCTATATGAATCCTGGTTTCTTAAGAGCATTGTAGAATTATGTTATTATTCTACTATTATGGTTGGTTGCATATGTCAGCCAGATGTTTAGACTGGATTTGTCCACCTGTCAAGTCCTTCACAAATACCTGGGATGGACGTTATTTAATAATATGAAATGTATTGCTGCAGGATGTAAGCTATTGTTAAAGTTTGCTTGCACAGTCAGTCAGATGTTGGTGTAATTGTTCTTAATATTATTATATGCACAACTGTGTGAAATCACAGCTGCCAATTCTTTATCTGGCATTGGCCTTCATTTGCATCACATTTTCCCCAAGAAACTAGGATCTCACAGTGTTTCTGTATGCGTGGATCCAAGCAATGTGGTCTTTTGTAATTAATATGAAAATTTTGTCAATGAACAAATTTTCTGTGCTATCCACAGAATGGTATGGCACACAATGTGCAAGCCATCAGTGGGATCACCACAGTTGCTTTTATAATAATGTTATTTTATAGTATTTTATTATTATATTATAAATTAAAACTTAAAATATTTTATTATTTTACATTGACATTTGATTGAGCATAACTGATCATATTAATAACAATTTTTAAATGTTAATGTCCATCTTATTATATGAGCATATATCTGCAATGACAATGTATTTTGTCTTTGTTATAATAATTTTAATTCAACATAATTACAACATTTTACTCCTTTTGGAATATTTATAAGATAAATAACATATAGCATTTTCTAAGCAAGGACAAATGTTAGAATTGAAATGTTTAAACAAATATTATTTCCTTAGCCCCTAAACTCTCATTCTCTATCCTTTGACTGAGCAAAATAGTAAATCATACGACAACCATTTTTGAACCAAGATACTTCAAATGCCTTCAAATTCTGGAAGCCGTGACCGCCCCAAAGCTATAATATTTAGGGAAATTGTGGCTGCTTCAAAATTCTGCTGTGGTTGGACTGCTACTGCAGCCGCATAATCCTCATTTTCAAAGTTCTTCAGAGTTTTGCAATCTCTCACTCCCTCCCCAATCCAGTAGTGGTCCCTTGACTGCCTCCTGAGAAAGGAGAGAAGGAGGAACAGGAAGGAAAGAAGCCCCATGCACTTTTTCCAGCACATGCTATCCCCACATGTAGCTTTCCCAACCTGAGTTTGCACCTTCCCTGATCTATGTGGTACCTTTTGCATAATGCCAAGCACCACTCCCAACTCATGCCAACCCCCATCTGCTTTCCTCAATGCAGCATTTCTTGTGAATAGTCATGAAGCCCTCCTAACCCATGCTATCTCCAATGCACCATCCCTGACCTGCATGGCATCTTTTGCACACTTGTAAGCACTTCCGGGTACCCTTTCCAACTCTTGTTGCCCCACAAACCCTCCCTGACCATCACAGCTGCTCCTGCACCTCTTATTCTGCATCACCTCCCCCATACCCTACACAACCTGCACAGCATTTATTGCCCACTCATGTGTGGCCCTTCTTGATTCATACCATCAACCTATACAGCTTCCCCAACCTATGTGGTGTCTGGTTCCCAACTCAGGTGGCACCTCTCATGCACGTCCACATACCCTTCCTGACTAGCAATCCTTTGCGCCCACTCATTCACTCACTCCACTTGGCAGCAACCACTTATTTGTCTGGTGGCCTTGGATTTGCAACTTCCTGATGACTTTCTCCCTGCAAGCTTCTCACAATCAAAATAAATGAAGATGCTAGCAGGAAGAAGGCAGGGAGGTTGGTAAGGTTTTCTATGTTCCATGCCAGCTTCCCAGAACAAAACTCAATAGGGAAGTTGGCAAACAGTTGGAAGTTTGCTCCTGTTTCTGCTGCTTTTTGCCCACTCATTATTCTGTTTCTCTGTTTATGTAAGAAAATATCTCTGAAATGATGACACAATGGGGCATTATTTCTCTAGCAACAAAGTAAAATCTGTCTTTGTTAGTGATATTTCACTATATTGATGGTGGAATGATTCTGACTGATAATATAAATCACCATCTGGAAATTTATTTAGTATCTGTAGCACTTGGTTTTCAATCTTGAGTTCAATGGACAGAATCTCATATTCATATAAAATGCCCCAATGTCCCATTCTGCTTGAAAACTCCTCTCAGAATTTCTTTTTGATATATACTGTTTTATTTCTTTATTGATTGAATAGTGTGGAGGAAAAAAGTATCCACCAAATCAGATTTTTTCCTATTTGATCAGAAACATATAAAGATAAAAAAATAATATAAACTAACCAACATGTAAAAGAGAAAAAGTGAAACGTGCAGAGACAAATGATAAAAGGATTTTTTTTCTCTTCTGTTTCTTCATATATATGTGAAGAAACGGGAGAAAAAAATGTGAAAAGAAATGGCTTCCCCCTTCAAGTAAAAACATTTTTAGTAACTTAACACGTTCTCTAAACTTTCAACCAAAAATCTCTTCCTCAGCTTTCACTCAGCTGGAATGGTGGTGTGAGTGCAAGTTAATCTAATAAAAAAGTTTTCAAACTTTGAATTATCAGACTATGTGGATAAAAACTTTGATCTGGGCAAATAAAATTTTTGTTACATTTTTTTTTTTAAATTGAGCATCAGGAATGGCAACTAGGCCCAACGATTCAACAATGATAACTCTCAGCTTCCAGGGTTCTAAAACATACCGGAGACTACTGTTCTACAGTTTTATCATGGGGAATATCTGTACAGAACATTTTGGATAATCTCAATTCTCCTTAATCTAGAGAGGAGTTCAGGAAGTCAATTCATTCACTGACTGACTCTACTTTTTGCCCCAGTTGATGGCTTTGCTAAAAGCAAAGCTAACTTCAAAGTCTGCCATTGTTTCTCCTTTGAAATTTTTCTTTTGTCTACTCCATTTGTTTATTAACGGTCAACTTAAAGTCTACCCATATCAATTTTATTTAGTGTTATCAGTGTTACTGAACTTGTATTGATTCACATTGATTCATAATGTTATGGAGAACTCAAAAGTGGAATCAACTTACTTGTTAGTATTACTTTATGATATTGCGAGCTAAAGATTTAAAGATTTTTTCCTTATACATTCTTGGTTAGTTTGGAGAGACCTTTTTTGATGTTTTTCAGCAATTGGGCTTCCATTTAATCAAAATTAATAGGTATTTTCTCCTATGTTTTACTTACTATATATTTTACAATATTTATTCACTTTCTGTGGTGAAATTACTTCTCACATAAAACCAACTGAAGATAAAGCAGCTGGGTGCTTTTCTGAGGTACCCTCTTCTGGTTTGGGAAGCATCTCCTCTGCATTCTTTAGCTGTTGCAAAATTCAAATTGCAAGACATTTATGAAAAACAAGTATCATAAATTCAAATTATATTATTTGTGAATGACCAAGCAGATTATCAAGTTTATAATTCATTTATAAAATACAATTAGACAACCTATGGCCCATTGGGTCATTATTTCAGATATATTTCCATACCCAAACAGATGACCATGGGCAGAAATAAAATCAGTGGGAACTGGAGTGATTTCTGATTTCTTGTCAGCTTGTCCATTGCGTTTTCTTGTTGGAAGCCTGCATTGAGCATTGGAAACCATGCCTGCACATATGCATGCATGCTTCACTGCTGTTCCTAGTGTAAAGGCATTCTCATGAACTTGTGGGAAACTATCAGGGGACATTGAAAAAGAGCTAAGTTGGCTAACTATGGCTGTAAAGAGGTGGCACTGAAGCAGCTATAGCATGGCAACCCTGAAACAATCAAAATTCTCCCAAATGTTATTCCCTTGGAAGTCATGGAACCTGATGTTCTGTAAGTTGGCCCATTTGAGATACCTTGGTTGAAGATATTTTTCCTTATGATGCACTGTTTTGCCCAGTTAAAGGTTACACAAATGAGAGTTTTAGAAGTATATAGATAAGCATTAATATTGGGAGAAAAATATATCATTGAAAATCTGGAAAGTCACATCATTGTAATGAATTATGGTGGTACAGTGGTTAGAATGCAGTATTGCAGACTAACTCACTGCTCATTGCCAGAGTTCAATTCTGACCAGTTCAAAGTTCACTCAGCCTTGCATCCCTCTGAGGTCAGTAAAATGAAGACCCCAGATTGTTGGTGGCCTTATGCTGACTCTGTAAACTACTTAGAAAGGGCTGAAAGCACCATGAAGCGGTAGACAAGTACGTGCTATTGCTCAGAACTATTTAAAACACAATCTCTCTTAATAATACTTCAGCATATTCACATTCCCCCATCCCGACATGGAAGTACAATTTTGAATAATTTGGCATTAATCTTCTAGATCAGGATTTAGATTAGAATGAATAGCCAAAACGTCTGATGTCCATATCTTTAATAACATCAGAAGAGAAATGTTATTGCTACAATATGTATAGCAAATTTCTACTTTGAAGCACCAGACAAGATACAAGCCAAACTGAATAAATTTAGTTTTTTTTCTACTTCCTTTATTGTTACTGAATGAATTGATACCTTGACAGGAGTCCGTTTATCCTGAAAATATCATGCATTGATGTTTTCCCATTTTTTGCTTTTATTACAACGTGTACAGGAGCTTGTTTTAACAGACTGTATTTATTCAGTAAGATGGTATAGACTTATACAATATAGTCATATTTTGATCATTTTTGAATGATTTCTTTTTTTCAGAGTTCTTAATAGGTCTTATTTTCTTTCACCTCCAACTGGAAGAAAAAAGGAACTGTCAATAACTGGCTTAAACTTATGAGTTTTGATTCAACAGTAAATATTCTTAAAAGTTAATCAGGTCAGTGAGACTTGTTCTTATAACACCAACCAAAACTCTCCTGACATTTCAAAATAGATAAATCCTTAGGGAAATGTTTTGGATAACATGGCATGGCTAATTAGATTATCATGTTGCCACTGAAAGCGACAAAATCAAATCTGTGAATATGTATTAAATCATGTTAAAAGAATTCATATCACACCTATATTAAAGTATTATCCACATCCATGCTTGGAATAATTTATTTATTTAACCTATTTTGCACACTATCTTAACAATGTGAAATGTTGATGGAATGATATTTGTGATGTGATATATTAGCTTACTTATATATTAAGCCTTTCAGGATATACATGCAAAATATTTTATACCTTATTGACACTTGATCAAAAAATTTTACATTTAGTTGAAATGTGAAATGTTTTGGAAAGCTAATGCCTAATTAGCAAATTGTCCTTTTCCATATAAGTATGCCAATCCATTTTGTGAATCATCTGTTACTGTCTTGGCTGAGAATTTCTAAAATGGTTTTCCTGGGCAAGTCCCATAGATCAATGAAATTTTATCCAAAGGGAAGGTTTAATTAATAAACATGTTTCAATTATTTTTGTTTTCTTTTTTTATTAATCCTGTAAATTGCCTTCAAAATGCTGCAATGTTAACATTGGCAAAAAAAGTTTATAAATAAATATAAATGTGGTCCTTTGGATTAGTAAAAAAATTAGAAAATTGATTTATTTCTAATATCCAGTTAGCCATGCATTTCAAAATCAGGAGTATTTATAATCAGATAAAAATTAGACAGCATATATAGATAACTGGTAACAGTGAATAATGAAGTATAATTAACATATGGCATACTTATTAATGAAGATATAGATATGAATACAGATATGGAAATCCTACGCTACCTCACTTCTGTCACCATTAGATCCACTCTGTAAAGGATACATTGCACACAAAATCAGCTTCTCAGATTTTTCAATATGGTGGGGGATGGAGAAGGGAAGGAATTATGGAAAATTTTGGTCCCCAATATTGGGAAATGTTGGAATCAGTAGCATAAAAATGATGAAAGATTAATTAGTTGGAATAGATAATGAAAATCAATATAAGGATCTTAAAGCACTTTCCATTTTTTTTAATGAAATGTGAAGACTTTTCATGAAATTTGAGCACTCTTAAGTTTCAGCATATCCATTGCAATGGCTATGAAACTCAACCATTGTGCAATGAACCAAATGAATCTAATCCTAGATATAGTGGACATGGTTACTCTAGAACTAAAATACTTATTTTTAACTTAAACCACATATCATATCTTTTTGCTGCCTCTGTTTTATGTGAAAAATTTACTATAGTCACACAACTGTATGTAAATATTTTCTGTGTCCCTTGATAATGCAGTCTCTTCTAAACATAGAATGGGTGAAATCAACGAATCCTGAAGAAAAGGAGGCATTTACAATCCATGTAGACAGCTGGCAGGTGAGGACTGATATCATACCAGTACTTACCCTGGAAAACTTGATGGACAACTTCCTTTGATTTTATACACATAGCAAACAAATTCATTCCTCGGAAATGTCTGTTACTCCCAGTGATACTGTGTTGCTGTGTATTAGAAAAGTCTTGAACTGAATAGTTGTGTCAAATGTACATGATATACTTAATTCTATCAGGCTCTAAACAGTGCACAATGAATAAATGATAAATACAATAACTACATAAAAAGAAGAGAAACAAATGGAAAATAACTTTGATCTAATTGTCTGGAGCTCTACAGTATATAATTTGGCTAAAATCTCCAATGGCTCCTGGAAAAACCAACTTGTTTCAGGGGCCAGGTGATTTTACAGAAGAAAAGCCCATACATATATGAATGAATGAATGAATGAATTTTATTTATGTATGTATGTATTTATTTATTTATTAAACTTCTTAACCCTATCTTAGAGGGACTCTGTGTGGTAAATAGGCAATCCCATAATAAACAATCCACATAAGACTTTATAGCCTATTGCTTACATAATCACACTGAATTACACTTAGAAACAACCAATAGCCAGTGTTGGTAATAACAGAAAAACAAGACAGTGTTGTAATGAAACAAAGTTGTAAGTACATGGATATCTGTGGAGTCCTCGATGCTTTCTGAGCTTTGTTGGTTGTAGACATTTCATTATCTAACTCAGTAACATTATCAATGCTAGTATGGATGGAGTTTGTTCCCTGTTTATATACATTAGCTGCAAATTGTCTTGTCTGATGAGACAATCAGACAAACAATCAAGTAGAAAATGTGCTAATCAAGGAATTACAGAGGAGAAAACCACAAACCCACCAACACTAGCAAGATAAGCTACTATATATAAAGAGGGAGCAAACCTCACATCACTAACTCTGGTGATGTTACCTAGGTAGGTAATGAAAAATCTGTAATCAATTAACCAAGCACAGAGAATATTAAGAACTCCATAGTTCACTCCTAAACTACAGAGATTTCTCTTCTATTGGTACATGGATACTCTGTATTTCACAATGATATTTCTGGGTGGTCTTCAAGTTCAGTCCCATCTACAACAAATTACAATAATTCAAGCAAGAAGTCGCAAGAATGTGAGTGCTTATTCTCAATATGTCTGTCTGGAAATAGCTGCAAACCTGACTGTCAAGAATACTGATAATCTGCTTGAATCCTCTCAAAAAGCCACTCACCCACTTATCTATAACTTGCTCCAAATGAAGAGGTAGGCTATGGGGTAGAATTTATCCAAGATGTTGAATCCATATGAGACTTAAGGAAGTAATGAACCAGAACCTATTTCAAAACAGATACCATATCTTATTCTTTTAAGGAGACATTGATTACAGCAAGAACCAACTCCTTGTCCCAACACCAGCCTTCTTAACAAGCTAGATGGAGTGAGGAGCAAGGTTGCATAAGGAAGAGTTGACGTCCATTTTCTTGAGGATCTGGTATCAAAAACATGCCAATAACACTGCAAAGTACTATTGCTGAATACTATTTATCTGCCTTCCAAATTGGAGCAAATATATAAAACAACCACTGGCCAAATTATTACAATTCATACTAGGCAATTCTTCCAGCCCATTTTTCCCTAAAATAACCCCCAGGTTAGTTCAACTGGTTGGCACTCTGCAGATTTAACAAGAAGAAGTAATTGAGGTTTGTTATCCTTCTGAAATTGATGTCAACTTGAACTTCTGTATTAGCATCTGATAATGTGTTTGGTCATGTTACCTCCTCATTTGCTGCTAGTATAGCATGTCTTTGTCCATTTCATTTTCTAGAGCTTCTCAATATAGATAAGGAAACAGGTAACTCAGGCATTGAATGGGGCCAATTAGGTGTGAGCCCATCTAATGCCTTAGTCACATCTGTATTATAGAGATCATCTATGGACCAAATACAACTGCTCCAAAGCTCTGGGAAATTCTCCAAGAATCATATGTAAGTCCACCTTAAGTGCATTAGGCACCTGGGGTGGAACATCTCCATTGGTTCATTTTCTCTGCAGAAATTAGTGGCTCTGTCTTCTAATCCCAAGGTCCCAAAGAAGTGATCTTCCCACAAAAAGAGATATAATAGAAATGTTCTACATCACCACATCTTATTTCATGTCCTCCAAGTTTACAAATCATAATGGCTGAGTCACATATTTCACAAAGCCCAAAGCAAATAACATTATAGCTTAAAGCAATGGTAAATCTAACTAACATAATTATACTGTATTTGCAAATATTTAATCAACATTTCCAAAGGAGCTGTTTGTAAATTTAAAGTTTATTGTTTGTTTTATTTCATCAGTGAAGATGCAATATTTAAAGTATTTTATGCATCCTGGATTATGTAGCTTCATCTGCAAAACATGAACCCAGTTCCTCCACTGGGGCATCCATTACAACCAAAAATGAAAATAATATAAATCCCAAGAATCAAATTCCCCTTTAGTTAGGAATTGGGGTGGATTGTTTTATCTAAGAGCAGTGTTGGAAGGGGCCATTTTCAGTATGTAAGGCAATGAACAAGATGCAGATTAGCTGCTGCAAAAGTTCTGCCAGCGGAAGAGAAGAGAATTAGTGAAAAGACCTTGTTGTTAAGCCAGTAAGGCATCAGCCCAGATTGGCCTGCTCAAGGTAAGTGACCTTCATAAATCTTCCTATATATCAAGTGCCAAAGTAAATTCACACTGATTACATCTGAATTCCTGACTAAAGCAAAACCATGATACAGGTGGCATTCAAGAAAAAGCAGTTCTTTGCTGTGGTTTGAGCCCTGTTATAACAGAGCAGTCCAACCAATTAAGTCTCCTAGGGACTGCAGACTGGTGAAAAAGAAGGATGATAGAAATATATTTATGTCTTGCTGGATCTTTTTGCTTCCATTTTACTTTACTGATTTATTTTTGCCAGCAATAGGAAGTAAGCCTTTGGAATAACAAAAGAGAGCTGGCTGAAATTATTCCCATGACTTGTAGGAGAGAAAGCCAAGAAAGACTTGAGTTAATAAAATCCCTCAGATTTTCTGAGAAAGCTTTGTGAACCTCACAGTGAGCAAGTTGTGACTTAAGGTCAAATTCTCCTTACCTTAAGACCTATATGCATCTAAGAAAAACTCTGCTAACACCCAGAAGCAAAAATATTGCACCTGTTTAACAATCTGGGGAAATAAAACCATGGGAGAAATTCCTTTCTAATGTGTTCTTTTGGGTATACTTGAAATATGGAGAGGTGATTAGACAATAAAAGCAGAACAGTAGAATCACATACTACCATCATTTACTTTTATACTTAAAATTATCTGGCCCTGTCCTGATCCCAGGAAAATTTCATCTATTTCCTTTCTTTGATTAAAGAAATAAAATCACTAACAATTTCTCTTTCATATGGTTCAATGTGCGCAATGAAAAGGTGCAAAAGAACTATGCACAATAGTAATTCTAATTAAACTATGATAAGTCTAATAAAATTTAAACAATCAGGAATATATATTTGTTCCTAATTCACAACTTGCTTTCAGTACAAATAACACATGTCTGACTTTTGGCTTCATGTTATTTATTCTGCTTGAAACATCTCCTTTAATAACTGATTTCCTTTAATAAAAGGAGTCCTCACTTACCCATTGCCTCATTGAAATTATTATTCAGCTTTGTGTCCATATATGACATCATAGCATCCCACAATCACGTATCATTATTTGTGTGCTTTCTAACTGGCTTGAGGCAAGAAAGCCAAAGTAAAATTGTTACTTGCCATTATTAATGACCAAATTGAAAGTGATGTTATAAACTATCATATGATTTTTGCCTTTCCACTTAGTGATTGCAGTGCTTACCGATGGAATTCCCAGTCCCAGTTGTGGTAGCTAAACAATAAAGGTAAAGGTACCCCTCGCACATACGTGCTAGTCATTTCTGGCTCTTAGCTGTGGTAGCTAAGCAATAATTATAATTATATCCCTGATTTGCCACTTATTCATTATTCATAAGTTTCTAGCATGGCAAGTATCATCACACACAACCCCTCAAATATCTGAATGGAATAAATAATAATTCACAAGGAGTTGTTGCCCTTGAAGTGTCTTTGAAAGGAAACAAACAACCATTAAAATAACTAGGAACTGAAAGGGATTTTTGGTAGCCAATGTATTTATTTTTCAAAAATGGAAGCCTATGAAGCTCTTGTCAAACCTATTAAATTTCATACCCTAAATAAGGCATGTATAGTAATAGTAATAACAATAATATTTATATTATTGTTATTAAATACATCTGTTAAAGGCAAAAATAAACATTGTCTATGGCCCTTCCTTCTATCCTTCCTTCCCTCCCCCCTCCGTCCCTCCCTTTCTGCAGTGGAAAGCATCTCTTTTTTATTTGGTCTACATTAATATCTGATCCTTGAATTGGAATCTGACACATTTCTTGATCAAATGTGATTGATTTCATGTCAGCTTAATAAAGTATAAGCTCTTTCTTCTTTCTATTCATTAGCTTAGGTAAACTCCTGCCAAAGGCCACTACTGCCTTCCCTTTTTGACAACTTGCTGAACTAAGAGATTTCTGCAATACCACTTTCCTCTCAGGAGATGATTTCACCTCTTAATATTATACTTCATTATCTCTTCAATTACATTATACATTGTGCACTTTAAGCACCCTGTGTAACTGAACTGTAAATCACTTTTTGCGAAAAACAAAGATAATAATAACTGATCCAAACAGCAGAGTTCACTTTTGGAACATGAAAGAAAATGCATATAACTATGTACACAATAATGGCATGTAGATCTGAAAGCAGTTCTTAAAACATTTAATGGAATCTAGGTGGAAATCCTAAACTACATAAAAGAGTAATAAAATATTAATGCATACTTTAAAATGAATACATGCATCTTAACTTGTAGATTTCTAAGAATTAATAATTTAGCAGCTTGTATTGATGAGAAGCAAATAAGTTGGAAGAGTATGTTGGCAGCATTAAAGAATATTTAAAGAGCTCTCTATCCCTCTAAAGAGTTCTCAAATATCCTTTGGAGTATTTGAACTGACATAGATAAGTCTTGTTTTGAAACCAGAACACTGCTAGTCTTTAAATTATCGTTTTATCTATACATCTATAACTGTCATGCATTTCTAATTGGCTACATTCTAAATATTCAAACAGAGATCTACAGTAGATATATTTAGAGCTGAAGTTGCCTGAGTATAAATTTGAATATATATTGAAAAGTCTTAATAGTAAAGCACATTGTAACTTTTCATTTTTCTCTACTGTTTCCAAGTAGGTATAGGAAGGTTCCCTATAAAGCCATGAAGAATCACTGTAAATCTAAAAGTAATACTGTATTATGTAGATCTGTACTTGTCCTCTTTCTATGCAATATATTTGCCCATTAAATCATTATAAAACATTGCAACTGGTTACTTTGGCTGTTAAACATGAGTATTCAGATATATTTTCATTTATTACAGTTTAAAGTTTAGTAAGAACATTAAAGTACTTATTCATAACTGTTACATCAAGGAGAGAAATAAATCTTATTCCATCTTTGTTCATCAGTATACATTCTAGCCTGCCCAATTTTTTTTTTAAAAAAAACTCCAGTCAGGTTATATTAGAGTAAAAATATAAACAGATATTCTAGCAAGATATGCTTTGCTTAACCATCAAATAGGATTTAAGGCTCAGTGAAATAAAAAATGAAATTTTTTTTTAACATAACTATAGGTAGGCACTTTTGGAATCATCTGGGGAAGAGAATGCCAAGTGTGAGGAGGGCCACAAAGAAATCCTGTGCTCTTGAGAACATTTCCTCCCTCTAGACACCTTAGGGACTTTTAATGGGTCTTCCTTAGATATTTAAAACTGATTAAGCTCCTTCCTTCCTTTCTTCCCCAATCTGTTCCTTAACAAGTCTCTCTCTCACACACACATAAATGCACATTAATAAAAATTTAAGAAACCCTAAAACTTGCACACAAGAAAGCAAAAATCTTTCAGAAAATAGCTTTGAGATAGGTAGATGATAGATAGATAGATAGATAGATAGATAGATAGATAGATAGATAGATAGATAGATATTGTAGGAAATTCAAAACAATATGTTAGGATACAATAGCAATAACACTAAGACTTATATATTACTCCATAGTGCTGTACCAACTGTGTTATAGTTCTTAGCAACTTATATACTGTTTCACAGTGCTTTACAGCTCTCTCTGAGTGGTTTACAATGTCAGCATATTGTCCCCAATAATCTGGGTCCTCATTTTACTGACCTTGGAAGGATGGAAGCTTGAGTTAACCTCAAGCCCCATCAGGATCAAACCCCAAGATGTGGGCACAGTTAGCCTGCGGTAGTGAATTCTAACCACTGTACTACCAGGGCTCATACAACCTAATCTAAGTCAAGTAAATCACTGAAAGTAGATAATCAAGACCCCAAACATTAGTGAAGATATTACCTTACTGACATTGGGTTTGATAGATATTCTGACTCAGCATCTAGTTATGTATGCTCCAATACCATACCAATTACTAATCTTTGGAAGTAAGTACTGTATCGTCTAGAATAATTAACACATTTTAATTATCTATCCTCAAGCCAAATCGGAATGAATAGAGCTAATAACACATTTAAGTTTGTAGATAGAACAACTAGTCTGCCCTCACTTGTTAATAAATATAAGCTGCATCCCTGCAGTACAACCAAAGATCTATCTTGTGGTGTATCCCAAAAGTGTAATCACCAATGGTATATTGCTATCACAAATAATGAATAATGACTCTGGTGGACTATTGACATTGAAATGGCAACTTCCTATTTTCCGAATTATCTGTAATCACATCAATAACAACCCAGATCTCCAGGCCAATAATCCATTTCATATTTTTGTACATAACTAGTAGTACAAGATAACTTATCTTTCAGCTGTGATATTTGTTATATGGCTACTGTAGATAAACTACCTATGTCAGTGCAAATTCACAAAATATTTACAGCTAAACTCTCTGCAAATTTATGCAGACACATACAGACCTTCTTCCAGTAGCACCTTTCTCCAGCCATTTCCAGTCCATTACACGAGTGATAAATTCCTCTTGGAGACCACAGGCATTTTTTGTTTAATATTGATGGTCTTTCTTAATCTTTTCTACTTTTCTCACTTTTCTCAACTATTACCTCACCTGCCAGGATATATGAATATTCAGTAATGAGGATTATCAACTGCCTGCTGAGGGATTCAATTTGATTTCTACCTTTTTCAGTGTTCATCTAGAATCTGGGTTGGATTCTAGATGTTTAATATCTGTTGTGGATCTTTCAAGGCAGATGTTAGTACTACTACTGGCATTCTGCTGGGTGGATGCTGTTGGCCTTTGTCTCCTGAGAAGGACTAGGGGAGACATGATAGCAGTATTCCAATATTTGAGGGGCTGCCACAGAGAGGAAGGGATCAAGCTATTTTCTAAAGCATCTGTAGGCCAGACAAGGAATAATAGATGGAAACTGAACAAGGAGAGATTTAACCTGCAAATAAGGAAAAACTTTCTGACAGTGAGAACAATCAACCAATGGAACAGCTTGCCTTCAGAAAGAAGAGAATGAACAATCACTTATCTGAAATGGTATAGGTTCTCCTGATTGAGCAGGGGGCAGGACTAGAAGACCTCCAAATTCCCTTACACCTCATTCTATTTTATTCTACCTTGAGGCCTCTCTGTTGCTAACTCAAGCAAAACCATGCATATTCCTTGGCAGTTCAAATGAACTTTTTTTTTTTTTTTGGTGCGGGGAGACAACTCAAATATACATCAGATCAAGCACAAGGCTGACATCTCTTTGGGGGCTGTAGTTATACTACTCCATTACTCCTGTACTTTGGAGAGAATGTCAGCATTCAGGGTTGCACTGTTCCTGCTTCATGGTAGGCTAAAGAGAACATTGCAGGACTTTTAGTGGGATAATTCATGCCTGAAGAATTCTATCCTTGACTCTATGACACCCAAGAGTACCAACTTGCTTAGCCACAAAGCTTTGTGGGAGCTTGGGTGTGGCCAATGGCTTCTCCACCAGCAAAACCATGGATGGTGTTTGTGCTGCAGTTGTGATACCACTCCAGCCTCGTTATATTGTCCACATTATGCAATTATTTCCATTAGTTAGAGTAAGTACTCTATTGCATTTTATTATGTTCTTCATTAATAGATAAAAAGCACATCAACAGCATTTGCTTATTGGCAAATGAATTTATTGATAGTGCACAATTAATGTTGTAGTGCCTATATATTTTGGGAACTGATTCCAAAGGAAAATACTGTGCTAAGTTTATAAAAGCTCCTATTGGCAAGAGTGAAAAATACAAAGACTATCCAATGAAGTAAAAGTCATATCCTAGGGTGTCTGATCAGCCAAATCCCACCTATCAGGCTGATTGTCAGTCACAGTAGGTTCTCTCATAAACTGTTTTGCTTCTGTTGCACCAGTGTTGTTGCCTCTGGCAGTGGTCTTGGCTGCTGTGCCAGTGAAACAGCAGGAATTGGTTCATAATGCCAATAGCACCAGAACAGTTTTTACTTGTATCCTTATAATTTTATTTCTAGTCTAATAGAAAACACACAGCATTGATCAAGCAAGGTGTTTTATATATTTTTTTTAAAAAATGAGTGTAGCAATTTCTATTAAAGTTTGGTTTCTGCTCTGTTGGCTTTAATTTTACATGTGAGTATTCTGTTTTGCTGGATTGTTACTTATAGCTCTTTCAATAAATTATAGCCAACACCAAAATACATGCATTAAAATTACAAATATTTTAAAAAAACAGAAGATTTTTTTTTTCTAATTGGGTCCATCTGGGATTTTTACATAATATATAAAGAAAATTTAATTGATAATCAACACTTTTAATTTCATTGACTCCTGAGATTCTAAAAAGAAAAAAAAATCTTGCTGCTTCAAAAGCAAGATAGACATTTTGATCAGCTAAATCAAATTCATATTCCAAATATAAATTAAATGTAAACCATTATTATTCCCCTGTTAAATGAAAAGTACCAAATTTGACAGTTCTGATAAACTCTACCTCTCACTTTAGATTTTTACCTAGTAGAAAGCAAGAATGTCTCAAAGGTACTTTTTTTTGAGAGAGACAACTGAACTTTCTGGGTTTTCTTTGAACACGTTTAGCTTCTCAGTCCAGTTGTCTCTTGAAAAAAAAGCAGCTTTAGGACAACCATGATCTCAATGACTGAGACAAAAAGACAAGAATGTTAAAATTCTTGCTTGACTCTGAATTCTGAGCTTCGTATTTCTAGAACTATGGACAGCAAAGCAATTCAAATATTAAGATTTGACAATCTACAATAAACCAGAAAGTCACTAGTTATGCACTTGTATATCCATGGAGACCCACACGGGGAACAAATCTACGAAAGGGAACAAGTGACAAAATGTGCTTTGCAACCTCACAACACATGCATCTTATGTATTTCTGTGGGATACTGCAACCTCAGTAGGAATAGGCAGAGCTTGAATCATTCCTTGATTGATTATGTGCCATCAAGTTATTTTGACTTCTAGTAATCATATCTTTGCCACAGTAAGGCAGTACAGCAGGACCTGGGAGAACTTGCATCACCACGTGCATTTTACCATTTTGGTATCATCCAAATTACCTGAAGACCTTCTGCTTTTCTCTCCATACTTCATGCAAATATTTTCACAGTTACCTTAAAAGTGTTTCACTAACAAGAAGAAATAACCCTTTTTTTCCCCACAGAAGAAACCAAACAAATCCAGGTCTATTTGAATTCTATCAGCATTCTTCAGCATAAAAAAATTGATCACTTGCAAAGAAATATTTCCTCATTTGCTGTAATTGGTGTTAGCAAACATACTTTTGAATAGCTTTTGAAATATATTGTATTACTTTGAAAGATTCAATAATAGTAGTAGCAAAGAACTGGTGAGAGTATCAATAATAGTAATAATTCTTAACTTTTCATAATTAAAATCAAACAGATAACAGACTGGCATAATAAAAATAATCCCAGTAAAATAATAACTAAAACTTATATACAATGAGCCTTAGGTGGACAGTATGGTCTCCTGCCATAGGAAAAGGCAAATGTATGTGACTTCAACAGGCATCAGACTCAGCTTTGAAGATGTCAAGAGAATGGAAAAATGGTATTAATTACAATATCTAGATTTGAGGTGGACAATCCATAGCTCACAAAAAAGCATTATAAGAACAACTTCAGGATCCAGCATTTAATTCTAATGTTTCTAATTCTGGATTTCATTTGTTTGCATGTTTATTCATGTACATATTTTATTGCAACCTATTTATGTAAAAATATTCTTCCAAAAAAACAATGAAACTGTATGTTGTTTGTTTGCTTGCTTGCTTTAAATGTGATTCATTGATAAACAGCACCTGGAGGATCCGGGAAGAGAAAAGTAATAAAGTACATACAAGACAAAAAACCATTTTATTCTGGTAATTCCAAATATATACTCAGAAATGCCAGGAAAAATAAATAAATGTTTTAGCTTGGCTCTGGAAAGAGAACAACATGGGGACCAAATGTGCCTTTGGTCATTGGGGTTGAAACAATATGGATTCTGAAACAATAATCATGAAACATTGGTTTGGATCCAAGTACCCCAGTGTATAATTACTACTTATAATGAGAGGTCCCTGGTTTCCCTTCTGAGTATCAACAATTCATCTACCTGACACTTCCACACACTTCCTAACCCTCTGGAATAGAAGAAGGGGTTCATCTTGTAAGAAAGAATTGACAATATCCATTATTAAACAGAAACTCTTCTTATGTTCAGGTGTTTTTAATCCTTAATTTTAAAGAACAGAGAAGAAAGGAATGAGGTTATGTGATGTTCAACCAATAACTGCATTTATGTTCAAGAAGCATCATAAATATAACTGCTGGCAATACTGGTAATATTTGAAAATGAGAAAAAGTAGAAGCAAAAAAGAAACCTGTCAACTCCTCTACAGAACAAAATGTTACACTTTTCTTTTTTATTTCAGAGCTGCGGCTGTACATGTACAATACATGAATAGAAAAGAAAAACAATCATATTATACGCATGGAGCATGGAAAAATGTGTAGCACTATGCATACAAGTAAAGCTCTCTGAAATTCTATTTTTAAAGGAAAATTAGATAATTAATTCACCTACCAATTATGAATTCTGTGACTTCTTTTAGAGAAGTGACTATGATATTACCAAGAATTTTGTTGGCAATAACCTTTGTCTGTGTATGTACATAATAAGTGTGCAAATGCAGTTGTCACAATGTGGGAATATTTATAAAGTGGCTCATAACAGAAGTTTAAAGAACATATGGAAAGGTAACTAAGTCTCTTTTTCCCCTAAATTTGCAAGAAACTTTCCCCGCCCAAGACTGGGAAAAATATTTGGGCTGATTATAAGGCAGTGCAGCTGAGCAGGGATGAGAGATATTGTAAATCTATTAGCAAGGCATTGCTTGGCTTCATTTCTGTTTAATATTTCTTTAAGCTATAAAATTGCATTATGTTAATGCAGTGTACAATCTAAATGATAAAAGCAGCTAATGTGATTACCTCTTGCTGTGCTATAAACCTTTCAGTAAAGCAAGCATTCAACTATTTCTTATGATGGCAGTGTTATGTGCAGTGGATTACATGCAGATCATTTTAAAGCAGTTGGAACATGCCTTAAATTTACACATTCTAGCAGGACACCAGGGTAAAGCATTGGAAGCAGACTCAAATAACCCTTCCTTGAACTGCATTAGTGAGGCCCAGGGGACTGGTCCCTGTCATTTCACAGAAGCAAAAGCAAAGGTGACTGCAAAACAGTAGATAAAAAGGGGTTTTCTACAATCCTACCTAAGCGTATGAGAAATCCTAGTGACAGAGTGAGTGCAGCCAAGAAACACTTTGGAAAGGAATGATTAAACTAAACTAAGATTAAAGAAAGTGAAAGTGAGACAATAGGTCCATCTCACTGAGTCACTGTCTGAAATACAGTAGCACAAATTCCTTTACAGGATATTTCCTCTTTAGAGATCTCCCATGATTATGCCTCAAAACTATAAAAAAATAAAAAGAGACAGGTTCTACATAGGACACTCAGGAGCATTTTGATGACATATAATAGATAGTGGAAAAGCAAGTGAGTTTTTTTCTAAAAGGGTCAATTTTTGCTTTCTTTATTGTATTGTACAAAGGCTCTTGATTATGTAGAAAGCAATAAATTCTGAATAATCATTAGACAGATATGTGTTTTGGACTTTCTCATCCCTTTAATTTAAGGGTTTTTATGCTTGTCAAGAAGAAATGGTTAGCAGCCAAATGGATAAAATTTGGGAAAGGAATATACCAAGGTTATACACACTCACCTTTTGTAATTATTTAATTTATATACCAAGTATATTATGAGAAAGAGTCGACTAGAGGAAACAGAAACTGGATCTTTTCTCCTAAAGAATCTCTTGTTGAAGATGAAATAACGATATGTTCTGTGTCTCTGTCTAACTAGAATAGAATAGAATAGAATAGAATAGAATAGAATAGAATAGAATAGAATAGAATAGAAGAGTTGGAAGGGACCTTGGATGTCTTCTAGTTCAACCCCCTGCTTAGGCAGGAAACCCTACATCACTTCAGGCAAATGGTTATCCAATCTTCTTCTTAAAAACTTCCAGTGTTGAAGCATTCACAACTTCTGGAGACAAGTTGTTCCACTGATTAATTGTTCTAACTGTCAGGAAATTTCTCCTTAGTTCTAAGTTGCTTCTCTCCTTGATTAGTTTCCACCCATTGCTTCTTGTCTTACCCTCAGGTGCTTTGGAGAAAAGCTTGAGTCCCTCTTCTGTGTGGCAGCCCCTGAGATATTGGAACACTGCTATCATGTCACCCCTATTCCTTCTTTTCATCAAACTAGATATACCCTGTTCCTGCAACCATTCTTCATATGTTTTAGCCTCCAGTCCCCTAATCATCTTTGTTGCTCTTTTCTGCAGTCTTTCTAGAATCTCTACATCTTTTTTACATTGTGGTGACCAAAACTGGATGCAGTATTCCAAGTGTGGCCTGTCCAAGGCATTATAAAGTGCTATTAACACTTCACGTGATCTTGTCTGTCTCTCTGTTTATGCAGCCTAGAACTGTGTTGGCTTTTTTGGCAGCTGCTGCACACTGCTGGCTCATATTTAAACGATTGTCCACTAGGACTCCAAGATCCCTCTCACAGTTACTACTATTGAGCAAGGTACCACATATACTGTACCTATGCATTTTGTTTTTCTTGCCTAAATGTAGAACCTTACATTTTTCACTGTTGAATTTCATTTTGTTAGCAAACATCTAATGTCCAAGTCAGTCAAGATCCCTCTGTATCTTAAGCCTATCTTCTGGAGTGTAGGCTACTTCTGCTAGCTTGGTGCTGTCTGCAAATTTGATGAGTTCCCCATCTATCCCTTCATCCAAATCATTGATGAAGATGTTGAAGAATACTGGGCCTAAAACAGAGCCTCTGAATACTTCCTTCCATGTAGATGCAGTTCCATTGAGGACTACACAGCCCCTGAGATATTAGAACACTGCTATCATGTCACCCCTATTCCTTCTTTTCATCAAACTAGATATACCCTGTTCCTGCAACCATACTTCATATGTTTTAGCCTCCACTCCCCTAATCATCTTTGTTGCTCGAGTGCGATTGGTCAGCCAGTTATGAATACATCTGGTGGTGATGCTGTCTAACCTATTTGTCTGTCTGTCTGTCTGTCTGTCTGTCTGTCTGTCTGTCTATCTATCTATCTATCTATCTATCTATCTATCTATCTATCTATCTATCTATCTATCTTCTATCTCTCTCTCTCTCTCTATCTATCTATCTATCTATCTATCTATCTATCTACCATTTATCTTCCTTTATCTCCATTTATCCATCCATCCATCTCAATATTATATCAATAGGCAAAACTAACCCAGTACAAATAGGCAGAGTCAAAGTTAAAACAGTATCAAAGTGTAAACAGTATTATTTTTCTATTAAAGCATCTCAACATAGACTAGATGCTTTGGCTGCAATTGAGAAACCTGAGGTGTTTATGCATTTTGTGGAATTATATCTGAAATTAAACTCACATTCTTTTTGTAAGAATTATAGAAAAATAAACAAAATTATTATTTTTTAAATCAACATTAATGACATTTACAGCTCATGGATTAAAACAATTTGAACACCTAATAAAAAACTTCAATGGTTGCAATTCTTAAAATGTTAAATTTTGCTTCAGAGGATTTATAATTAAAACAATTCATTTCAAGTTCATTCAATGTCCCCCAAAGAATTATTTTTGAAAGGTTGGACATCATTTTTTTTCTGTTAATGATATTAAAAAGTTGAGGGCTCATAGATATGTTGATAGATATAATTTCAGGTTTGAATAATATTTTAAAATAGAGAGAGATTATAGTGATGTATAAATCTTTATGTTAAATAATGTCCCAAAACTTTGGAATTTGACTATTTTTAAGAGTACTGGTTATATTGTCCCTGAAGTGTTACTAAGAAAATTATTTTGAAAAATTAGAAACCTAGTAGATTGATATTATTAAGGGTTAAATTAAATTTTTCTTAAAAAAGGCAATACTACTACTAAACAAAAATAATGTCTGACATTTGATTAAAATATAAGGTATGTAGATAGTTTCCAGTTTTTTTTGTTTGTATTTTGTTATGAAGTTTCTCATTAGGGACTATTTTTTATTTTCGTTCTGTAAACCCTGTTAAAGAAAATGTCTAAATGAAATAAAAAAGAACATAACACATACACATACAAATACATACCCACACATAATCTTTCTAGATCAGGGGTGTCAAACTCACGGTATCATATCATCACGTGACATATCACAACTTTTTCCCCCTTTGCTGAAATGGGGAAGGGCGTGGCCAGTGAGTGATCATCCGGCCCAGAGGCCGTGAGTTTGACACCTCTGTTCTAGATTAAAACTTTCATAAGGATGGTGACTATATCCATGAAATAAAGAGATGTCTGCTGCTATGAAAAATGTAGGAAAAATATTAAATTTTCCCTTATGAAAATAGTGCCCACGCATGAGGGGAAAAGCACATACAATAGAAGAGATGGTAACAGTTCTGTGAAAAGGTCTGTGAAAAGCTGAACCTTCAGAAGCTGAACCTTCTGAAAAGTTGAATGAAGAAAAATCGATGCTTTCAAACTGTGATATTGGAGAAAATTGTTGAGAACTTGTCCACCACAACAATCAAATTGTTTAACAGCAGATGAAATGAAGAGTTTGGTTGCATGCCATTTTAATAAATTATCATTATCATTACCATGTTTCTCATATAATAAGGCCGGGTCTTTTTTTTTTTGGAGCCCCGAAAAAATGGCTAGGCCATTTTTTCAGGGGTGACTTAATTCCCCCCCACTTGCATCTTCGGGCAGGCGGGCAGCGATGGCTTGGATGTTGACCTCGGCGTTGGTGGGGCACTTCATATTGGGGTCAATGCAGGCAGCACCATATCCGGGTGTGCAACAAAAGTACTTCCTAACAGCAAGCCCCCCCCACCATTCCCCCCCATTTCGCATGTTTTAATATAGGCCTTAATTTGGGGGAAGGAGCTTAATTTCATTTCATGCCTATAAAACATGCTGGGACTTCCTATTGGGGGAGGCCATATTGTTGGAGAAACAGAGTATTATTATTACAAAACCAGACCATTTATAGAAAGCAGCAATGATGAAACAGCTAGACATAAAGATTTGTGAAAAAGAAACACTGAAATATGAACTAAAAATGGCTCTGTGTGAGAGAGAGAGGGAGAGAGAGATGGTGGTGGTGGTGATGATGATGATGATGATGATGAATAATTACAATTTTAATTCACTTGATAGATGACAATGGGGGGGACTGGTAATTTAATTTGTGCCTCTGATTGAATAAGGCTGATTGCTAACCATTTAAAACCTGGTAGATTTTTTTGCTTCCTTATCCCCTCACTCATGTAAACATTATGATGCTATATTTTTTTGGTAGTGAAATAGATTGCTCAATTGAGTTGCTATGGCAATGCAAGTTTTCACTTACATTTGCCTCCACTTCTTACTGCAGTAAGATGTCTCTTGAGGCCTTTACAGCTGTCTCATGCAGTCAGATTGTATACACGGAGTATACTTCCAAACCTGACTCTTGTATTTAGTTCAACAAAGTTAACATTTATTAGCATTATATCATCAGGGACTGCAGCATCCAACTGTGGGTTTGTGAGGCTACATTTACAACAGCCCTGAGTATTTTAAACATGGGTGTTTTTTATGAAGTTGCTGATAAAAGTGCTGGAATTCTGCTTTGTAAGCAGTGAAATTCTTGAATGCTAAGAGCATGCTGACTTTCAATCCCTAAAGAGTGACCATTCTCACAAAATGGTTCCTGGTGGAAGAGACTTAGACTTCACTTCCAGTGCTGACGGAGCAGCAGGAACTTGTTCTTCTCCTACAGTGACTGGTGGAGTTGCACTAGCCTCAAGTCAAAGACTGCTTGTTTGTTTCTAACATGAGCTGATGTTGTTTATAATGGCATCCAAGTAATGGAGAAATTTTCCTGCACATTTTCCAGAGACATTAATTATATGAAGGTGAAATTAATAGGTAACAGTGAGACTTGTTTCCAAGGAAATATTTCCATGTCATTAGTGTTAGGAGGCCCAAAAGGAGAATGTAGGGCATATAGAGATTGGTTACACACTTTATAAATATATGTGAATAAATGACATGAAAGTTCCTTCTGAGTTCTATCATTAATTTCTCAGGAAAGAACAAAATATATCCATGTTTCTGTGCAAAGCAAACATTTTCTTCCAATATCTAACAGAAGAAATTTTCCTTCAGTATCTAACATCCATATAAATGTATGTGTGGGTAGTCCAAAGCATATTGTTTCTCTTTTGCACACAAACTCCCAACAAAACAAAGCAAAAATGAAGCAAACAAAAGCTTAGTTACACAAGATTTCTTGAAAATTGCACTTGGAAATTCAATAACGGAAGAAAAAAAAATATTGTTGGCTTATCTTCACCGACTAAAGTATATATATCTATGCTTAAGCTACAATTCAATGAATCCTGGGAGAGCATCCCAAAGGTAATGATTACATTGAATCTCCAAGAGCAGAATGAACTCCATCCTAACAATTATGCATTTGGTCTCAACTCCACACCCCTTTGCCTCCCATACTAGGTTGATTATTATCCAATATTGGAACTTTGCCATCAGACTGGGCAGGAACAAATCATGATAGGCTCTGCCAAGAGATGCATTGAACTATAGCTTTCCTGGAGTTTCAAACTAAACAACAACTCTGTGCCAATCCTGAAGCTGATGTGAACTAATTTGAAATAGTGGGATAAGCTTAGTGAGAAAGCTAAATGTTATTGAATAGACAAAGGTGTCAATTATTCGGGATAATATGTCCAAAGATATTTGCCCATATAATTGCAATTAATTATGTTTCATGTTTTAAGTAATTAATATAATGGTATTGTTCTTAACTTGCTTCCTTTCCAAATTTTTCCTAATAAACCTCCAAATATTAGTTATCCCCGCTACCCTCTACTTTTTCCTTTCTATGATGTCTCACTTTTTCCAACATCTTAAATGTACATTTTGTTCTACCAGTTGCAATAGAGTCTCTTTTCAAATTATACTATACTGACTGTTTGAAATCTCAGCTGATTTCAGTCAAAAGGGTTAACCCTTTTCTTGTTCAGGAATAAAAATCCCATGCGCATATCCATCAAACCATATTTAACCCCACTCATACAAAACATGATCTAACCGTTTTGTTCTTGTTTGTATACTTATTTTGTTTTTCATAATAGCATACACATGACAAAAATATTTATTGGTTTTTATTATTGATTTAATCATCTTACTATCTTTACTATACTTTTAGCTTTACTTTTATTGCTATTTATATCATTTGCAGATCTATTTTTTGTTATCTCCAACACCTGCTTTTTAGTGCATCCCGGTGTATAGAGAAAACACAAGTCAAAAATACTTGAAACACATTTAAAATTATTGATTTTTAATGGATAAATTAAGCAAGTGCTTCACTTTATCTGAAAGTTGGTGAGATTTAAATATGCTTAGATTTAGCTGGATTAAGGCCAAAGTTTGGAGGATCGGACGAACACTTTTCAATATCTATTTAATGATGATTAATTTCTTTGATATTCATTTTAGTAGCAATAATCATGATGAATTCATTTAGTACAAATGCAGACAGAGCATTTCAATTCCTTTAGCATTTCAGGGGAACCCATTTTAAATGAATAATTGGAGAATAGTGAAGGGAAAGAAGTTAGAAAGTTAGCTATAAATTGTACAGTAAAATAGTATAGTCTAGAGCACTTCAGTATAATGGAAAATAAATGAATGGTAGATCCATCCAAATGCAAATATAGTATGAATCTATAGAACTATTATGCAGTCAAATATAATATTCTTTTAATTACAATTTACTCCTCTGTTTTGATACTTCCATTGAGTGCCAGTTGCATAATACACTGTTCTGACCCCAACCTTGTTCCAAGGAAACAAACACAAAACAGAGGTAACAGCTAAACCTTTTAATGATTCTTTACTGATTCCATTCCTTCATGGTTAGAAGGCTGTTTCAAACTAATTGTCTCTGATAAGAACGAGCCTTGCCAAGGTGGTGTAAGGCTGCCATGAAATTTACTTGGCAGTTTACTAAGAAATATTTCAAACATAAAGAGTCTCCAAACACCAACCAAGATACTCTGAACGTCCACAAGCTTGAGTGCAAAAACTTCTTTGCTTCCTGCAAAGAACTCCGGTTTCTCAGCTGGCTTTTATCTCTTAAGGGAGTGGCCATTACTTTGCAGCCTTACTCCTGAGTCACCCGTGCTGCTGCAGCTGCAACTGCAGCTGCTCTTTTTTTTGAACAGCCCTGCGTGTGCATGCACTGGGCACAGGCTCCTCGAGCATTTCTTCATCACTGCTGCCAGCCTCTACAAACTCCAAAGGCAGCATTCCACTCCTTGATGGTCCTGGCCCTATCCCTACATCACATGCAGACCCCTCATCTGAGTCCTTGCTCTCCGAGACCTCAGCTGTCCACACTTGCTGCTGGCGAACCACACCATAGACCTATAAATAGTTTTTTTCCCCATGTGATTAATAGCCACAGAATTGGATTTTAAACAAAGATTAGAGAGCCATCTCTTGGGGAGTCAGGATTAGCTGCAGTGATCTACACAAAAGCACGTTATATTTAATCCCATCAAAACCAAGAAAGAAACTAAATTTGTCTGGATTATGCCCCATGTTTTAATTTTAAAAATTATTCCATCACAAATTTGAGCATGAAAACTTAAATATTTAGAAATTAATTAACAGCTTCTATTTTAAAAATAATACATGTTTTGGTAGACCCCAAATTCTTATTAGTAAGCCAAACTATAACTTCTTTTGAATATGTACATTTTCAATAGAAGCCATAAAACAAGCTCAAGATCTGCATATATTAGCTACCATGTGAGTTATACATTTAAAGGCCAGAAAAATGGTTAAGAAAATGAGTTATTGGCATTGGCATGTTAAAAGCATGCCAAATGAATTATATAAAGAGCAATAAAAGAGATGTTGGAAGGTACCACCCTCAAGAATGATCATGAAGGTCATTTTCAAAATCACCTATGCTTCTCGGCATTGCTTGGGTTACTTCCAGGAAACCTTTACAGCTCTAAAAGTAATGACCCAATGTGGATATGCTATAAACTAAAATGACAGTAAGAAGCTATGTGCTAAATATGTACCAACAATAGACTCTATGTTTTCTGTGAGAAGGCATGCTTGACTCTCAGAGGTCAGGCATAAAAATCTTCAAAAGGACCAAAATCCAACACCAAACCTCTTTGCCTTATACTATCAGTTGTTCTGTGTTGTTATTTCAAGCCTTATTTAATTATCAAATTTATTTATTTTTCAAATTTATTTGCCACCCATCAGGTGTTCAGGCAACTCTTAGTAGCTTTTCATATGTATTGTCAGTCATCAAACCACAGAATATAAAAATCAGGCTATAATTTTAAATAAAATGACTATTAATAAGAGATACTGCAATAGATCCTGGCAGTAGTCTAATACCAGTATTTCAGAAATAGGCTATATACAGTGACAGACCAATCACACATACAGTGAAGATATGGATTAAAAAATATGGATGAATGAATGGTGGCCATAGCATGGACTATTCTATTTTCATGAATATTGTCATAATTTTGAACATCATAATCTGATCTGGACAAAATAATCAGCAAAGCAATTGAAAAGAGTGGCAGAACAGTAGCAGCAGCCTACCTACAGAATTCTATACATTAAATTACAACAAATAAGCATGCTCAAAAACATACTGTAAATAAAAAGGTGTAAGTGCAAATAGTTATAATGGTACAGAAATTCGAATATACTTATAAGCTGTAGCATCTTTGCAACATGCAATCTATGAAAAGCAATATTCTATTGCTGGTGGAGGCTTAGTAGAACAATGCCTTCCTTTCATTTTGATGTATAACCCTAATAGCTTAGAGCCACTAACTTAATTTTGTTTCCTTATTCATAATTGATCACACACTGATTTCGGAAATTCATTTTTTGAATGTTAGATGATAAATTATAGGACACCTGGAAAATTCAGATTATACCATCACATTTAGAGATATGGAACAATTCAACTTTTCTGTTTCTATTTCGTTGCTGCTTATACTTCTAACAGGTAAACAAGTGGGGGAAGGCATATTAATAAGCTTGGAAAACCTCATGGCTTGAACAGATAGATATTTTATTCCAGGTCAAGACTAAGGATGTAAAAAGGCAATATTTTAAACAAAACAATATAACAACATTTTAAAAAATAAAAAAAATGGTACATTATACTATAAAATACTGCAGCAGAATTGTCCTTAAACTTATGCTTTAACATTTATATTCCAAATGTGCAGTTTGCTTGGTAATAATCATGGTTCCAGAAAAAAAGAAAAGCACACTATATTAAGTAGAGACTGTATTTGTATCAGAAAAAATGTCATTAAAAATGTTCAACTTTATAGGCAATTTCTTAAAATAGATACTATTATTAGATGTCAGGAATAAAAGGAACATTGCCAATAAAAGGAACATGTGCCATTGATTTCATAGATATGAAAAGAGAAGTACTTTGCCATTCTGAATATGGAACACTTGAAAAATCTGCTTGGGGTGATTGCAGAAAAGTAGAATATGCAGTAAGGTTGAAAAAAAAACACATAATGGTGCCTTGGAAAGGTGACTGAAAAAAAACAAGAAATTTTGGCAGTGATTTTCATAAAATTAGCAACAACAAAACATGAAGCCATTTTGTTGACATAGTTTCAAAATGGTTTCCCAAATACTCAGTACATTCTTCCAATGAATTGCAAAGGGGATGATGAAAAGCCATATTCGTTTGATTTTGTTTCCAGAGGGTTTATGCACCTGGAATGATGTTGATCAGGTGGCAGGGGAGGGGGAAGTAAGCCTGCAAGGCAATATAACAGTTTAGCCAATAAATACATATACTTTGTTCAAACTTCTAGACAAATAAGATGATTTTAGTACATATTTGGAACAAAACAAGGAATCACAAAATTTACCCTCATAAATTTAGATTCAAGGTTATAAGCCCAGGTTTTTATCTAATATAGAAGCTATTGGTATTCCTCTGGAAGACTTAAAACATAAAATGGACTTCTATTAGATAGAAAAGTTTAAACTGGAAGATGATAAACTCTAGCCATTTACTATGGAGAGAGAGGCTAGTGCAGGAAAGAAGGACTAGTAAGTAATTTGAGTACTAGTTAGTTAGATGCAGAGGATAGAAATTTGGGTTTTCAAATGTCTTGATTACAGATTTTAAATAATGGCTAAATAAAAAGGACCCAATATGTAACTCTGATTCACTATTTATCTACAACAGGGGTGTCAAACACACAGCCCATGGACCGGATGTATCGTGCACTGGCCACACCCATGGTTGGTTTAGTGAATGGGAAAAGAGTTGTGATATATCATGTGATGATGCCATGATTACATGAGTTTGACACCTCTGATCTACAAGATGTTATTGGTTTCATTCATTCAGTGCATAGACAAGATCTTTTGAATATAATGGGTCTGGCCTTGAATGAATGAATGAATGAGTGAGTGAGTGAGTGAGTGAGTGAGTGAATGAATGAGTGAGTGAGTGAATGAATGAATGAATGAATGAATGAATGAATGAATGAATGAAAAAACTAACAGAGTATGCTCCTTTGGAATCACCAAAGAAAAGTTGATGGTGGTAAAAAGGCTCTTAGTGCTTTAAATCCTCCAGTCAATATTAATTCAAGTAGCTCAGAGGAAATGTAGTTTGTTCCTGCTGATTTATCTTCTTTTCTTAATAAAAAAATTATTTGGGTTTTCATAAAACATAATACAAATAAAATATCTTTTTTTGAGAATAGCATGGTCCCGGGTTATCACTTCTCCATACAAACTCAATTTCATATTCATCTTTGTGTTCTATTCCATATCTTATTACTATTTTAACATTTTCTCAATAATTTTTCCCTTCCCTTAGTTTTCTCAATCTTACTTTTAATTATCTCGTTCCTTTCTAAATTCAATTATATATATCTTTTTCTAAATTTCAATATCTTTCTAGTCATTATATTTATACTTTTGTCTGTCCTGTTTCAGTTTCATATTTTATTTTCTCATTAAACAAAATTTTTCCCTGTAGTTACTAATTAGAGTATGACACCTTTGTATCTTTTAATTTTTATCCATTCAACTCTTATTTAAACTTCAATTTATGCCTTTACAATTATAACATTCAATATAACACATAAGTTCCAGTCGAATTCTGCTTGGTACATTCTTAAAATATGCACTAAGTTCTTAAAGAGAATATATATATATATATAAGAATAATAAATAAAATACTTATTTTATTCCAATTCAGCTCTATTATTAATGTTAGTTATAATCTTTGACACCTTTAACATTTCTTTTCAATAGGGTATCATACTTCTAGGAACACTTATAATATTTCCATAATTTTTTCATGTTTCTTTCATATTCCTCTTCACCTAAATTTTTATAACACATTTATAATAATTAAAATGTTCCCCTCCTTTCCTAATTTCATTCTCTCATTCTCTTTATTTCATTTATTTATCAAACATTACATTACAATGAGTATTTTATCTATCATTTTAAACACTTGTTTCATATTTTCAAAGTTCATTTCTATTTCTAATATAACAATCCTATTTTATGTACCCTTGCAGAATCCCCCTTTCAATTAAGTTTTCTCCCATTATCTCTGTGTCTTCTAAATAGGCTTATACCCTTAATCCTTGTATGTTTTCCCTGTTTCTCTGTGTCCTGTTTCTGTCCTTTATCATTTCTTTTCCTTTCCCTCTTCCCCCTCTTCTTCTCCCTTCCCTTTTTGACCCCTTCTCTCTCTAATTCTGATTCTCTCTTCTGTAATCCTCTCTTCTGTTTCTTCCTAATGTTGTAATTACTTTTCAAACTATTCTTTTTTGGAGTTGTTTTTTCAGTTCTTAAATTTTTCACTCTCTTTCCCCCCTTTCCTTTCTTTTCCCACATAGAAATACTTGGTCATTGAAGATGGTTTCTTCTTTGTCCTGCCCTTCTTGTTTTACAGGCATTTCTTGTTGTTTCTCCATTTTTAAAAATTGAAATACGAAGCCAAAAGAACCTTTTTGTGCATCTTCTTTTTGTTTTTTAAACAACCACCCAATTAATTTTAGTCCTTTAGATCCAATAGCCAAAAATCTAAGAATCATCAAGTAATCCGAATAATCCAAAACTGTTTCTTCTTACTTCTTTTTTCCACTTTCTCTTCCTGGGGTTCTCTTATCTTGTTACAAAGTTTCAATTAAAATGTATCTTTTAAGAATCTTGTTAAAGTTTCACTGTTAATTCCTTTCACTTCCAGGTGGTCTCCTCCATTTTTCCAGATCCCACCCTTTTGTTTTTTTCCCTTTTTTAAAAAGTTTTTGAGAATCTAGAAATCTTTATTATCCCGTTGACATTTTATTTTCAGCTTAAATACCTGTTAATGTCAAAGTGGATTTTTGCCAGTTTCTTGCTTAAATCTCTTAGTTGTCAATATAGAGAAGACAAGAAAAGAAAAAAACCCAAATCCTTTCCCTTCCCTCTCTCATTCGCCGCTTCAAAGTCTTCTTTGGGAACAATATTGTTCTTTATAATTCAAATTCCAGGGTACCTTATATTGTTGCTTTTTCAGTTCGACCCAGTCAGCCAAAACTTTCTCTTCTTATCTTCCTCCTGCACATTCTTTTCTGGTCGAGTTCTTCTTTGAGGCTGCAACTACCTTCAGGAAAGGGAGTAATGGCCAGCTGGGGAGGAGAGATGCGACTCTCCTCAACTGTGCTGGCAGTCTCCCACCTCTTCACCACCTCTATGGGGTGGCTTAGCCCCAAAACCAGCTGGCTCGGGGCCCTCCAGAGGCAAGCACAGATCGAAACTGCACACGATTGCAGATTTCGGTCTGTCGCCAAAGAAGCTCAAATGGGAAGCCCTACTGATTTATCTTCTTGTGTCTTTCATTTTGTTTTAAATTTTTATATGTATAACTAGTAGCTGGGCTGGAACATTTAACTGTGAGAAAGGATACAACAAAATGTATAACAGCTTCTGAAACAAAAAGAACTTTAAAATGCAATTTCAAAGTGGTTATTATTATTATTTAAGATTTAATCTTAATTCAATTCACAGTATGGGACTTGTAAAAACATAGCAATTCAAGTCCTAACCCAGGACCTGAGAGCTGTAAAGGTAATGTCTGTGTATAAAGGCAGTTCCAAGTAAGGTGGATTTTTTGCAATGTCAGAATATTCAGGTCTAATATTATTAATATTATGGTGCTATAACGTTAGCCAAGAGACTACAATGCTGATGCAGAGTAGTAATTTGGCTGCCAGTTTACTAGCTCTGTTGTGGTACATACTCTCGCACTTCCCAAGGGGAGCTAACTTTGTCCCAGAAACAAAGATGAGGGGTTCTTCCTGCAGCAGCATCTAAGGCCCTTTTCTCTACCAGAGCTGCCTTGCAAAAGAGTCATAACCAGGGGTGGGATTCTACCAGTTAGCACCTATTCGCTAGAACCAGTTGTTAACATTCTAAGCAGTTTAGAGAACTGGTTGCTGGAAGAAATTACTGGCCTAATCCTGTAAGGAAGGCAGGAAGGAAACATTCTGGTGTTGCTTACAGAAACTGCCTCTCCGTTAACCCTTATTACATTCTTGGCAGGACTAGACCTCCTGTCTCAGGAACTTCTCTGGAGTTTCTTTCCTTCCTTTGCTGGTACTTGGTTTGTTTGGAGTTCAAAGTTACAATGGCACTGAAAAAAGTTACTTATGACCATTTTTCACACTTACGACTGTTGCAGCATCCCCACAGTCACAAGAGGCCAGGTGAGGAGATGCGTGCCTCAATGTGAGTGATATTAAGTTGGCCACACCCAGCCAATAACATGACCACCAAGCCACGCCCACCACCTAAGCCATGCCCACAGAACCGGTTGTTAAAAATTTTGAATCCTACCCCTGGTCATAACCAGGACAATTCAGAGCTGGCAGAAATTTGACTGCCTATAAAAGGAACATCTACCCACCAAAGTGGTACCTATTTATCTACTTGCATAGATCATGCTTTTGAACTGCTAGGAAGGCAGAAGCTGAGGCAAATGACAGGAGCACACCCTGCCGCACAGTACCAGGGCTTGAACCCCTAGAGCAGAGACCATCTCCAGCATCATTAAGCCCTGAACCACCACACCTCTTTCCAAGATAATTGAAGAGATACAACAGGCCAGGGTCTTCTTTTTTTGCTTTTTTAGCTGCAATCTACCTGAAGGAGGACTGACCACTTGACCTGGTGATCTGAATAACGTTTGGATCACTCTTCATCTCTGGCATCAATTTCATCTCTCTGGTCTATCCATACACATCCCTTGGATGGATTGGGGACAGTTAGGAATTGAGATTTCACTCCTTATGACATATCATTCCACTCCTTTTGACAGGCATGAGTAACACAACTATAGAACTAAATTTAGATTTTGTTCAAAATCAATCTTCTGTCAGGAACAATCTGTCCTTCATCCATCCCCATTGCATCCAGGCTTAAATGATTGTTTTATATTAAGAAGTCACTTTATGCATTTCTCTTTAGTTAAAGTATTATATTAGCAGTTACTAGATGAATGTTATCTTTAATATATATATATATATATATATATATACTGCTCTGGGAATTCCTTTTTTTTTCAAGTCACAAAATTTGTAAGAAATGTCTTTTGTTTTGTTTTTTACTAAGCTACAAACCTAGTTCAGTGAGCAAAAATATTGTACAAAAGTTTAAAAAGTCAGTTTAGCATTGCAAAGCTTTCACACTTTTAAATCACTAAATACATTCTATACCAAAACTTTGAAAAGCAATTGCTTAACTGGTCTCCCTGAACCATGTACACATAAGAAGCAACTAAGGGGTGCATTGAAGAACTGTGGTGAACTGAACTTCAGCTCTTTAATTTAAAATATATATATGCCTTTTGTAATTTCATTTCTATGTAGGAGTTCATGACCCATTACAATGCTGATTCATTAATAAATAGAATTGAATGTGTGGGACATTTACCTGAAATGAACCAGAAATAAATAGATACTCATGAACTGCTGCTACCAGCACCACCAGAAATATAGCATTTCCAAAGGATTCCATTGCTCAGTTATTATACAAACTGCTGGTGTGAAAATTGCTGAACTATGGACTACTCATGTCATACCTCAGAGGTTGTAACATTTCCCAGGTTGTGAGTTTCACTTGTTTTTTAAGGGAGAAAAAAGCAAACAAAAGAAGAATATAGTCTAAGAAGAGGAAAGGTAAGTCAAAAACTTAAGCAGGTTTATTTTCATTTCTGTTTATTTAAAATTAACCAGGACTATATGCTTACTATTAACTTATTCATTTAATAATTTTCTCCTGCTTTCTTATAATCTTATTTTGCAACATTTTTTTTATTTTTTATAAAAAGTTTTTTATTTTTATCTTTTACAAAAATATCTTTTGGTGAACAATGTGGTTTCAGGTTTTAACATTTCCATACAAACAACATATTTATCTTTCATATTCAGTTTCTTATCATATCATTACATTTTCCATCTTCTGTAAATTTTCACAAATATTCTTATTTTTTCACATTTATTTTATCCATTTTCAATTCATATCTTAACTTATTCTGTTTTTTTAATTATACTCATATCTTTTTTATATAATATCTTAAAATTCTTGTTTTTTTATCTATGTTCATTATGCTTTTATACTTTATCTGTCATATTTGCAATTTCATCGTACATTCTTATTTCATTATTCAATAAATTTCATCTTAATTTTAATAATTCCAAACATTTCCCCCTTAATTGCCCATTTGAGTGCATCACCCTTTTGTCTTATACATCATTCAGTTTATTCCCGTTTAACTCATATTAAAAATTACCATAATATAATATTTTTAGTTATCACCTAAACACTACATATCACATATACATTTTAGGTTAGATCCCACATGGTATTTTTTCCTTTACCTTCTAAATCATGTATTATTCCTAATACATTAATCTTTTCAGGTAATTGTAAAAACATATTAATCTTTTTAGTACAATCCACACAGTTCATTTTAGGTATAGTCTTAATTTCATTTAATTTAATTAACATTCTTATAATAATTTCCCACTTTTACATTTATTCCAATTATAGTTTAACCGTGATTCTTAAAAAATAGTCAGATAGAAAAAAAAACATCAGTTCCAATCATTCCATATTTTTAGAATTGATGTTTTTATACCTCGCTATACATTACCTTGCAGAATCCCCTTTCTTATTCTTTATCTACCCATTATCTCTAGGTCTTCTAGCCATGTCGCTTCTTTTCATTTTGGGGGGCTTTCTATTTCCCCTTCTTTTCTGGTCCTATTCCCCTTTTCCTTTATTTTTCCCCTCCATTTCTGACTCCAATTTGTATCCCCTACCCTCTTTTGAGCTTTCTCCTGTAGTTTCCTTTTCTGCTGTTTCCTTTTCTTTGTTTGACTTTCCAAACAGTTGCCTCTTTAATTGTCTCTTCAAACCTCCAAGTTTTAATTTCCATGTTTTTTCCCCTTGTTTTAATGTTCATTGCTCCATTTATTCATTGAGGCTGGCTTCTTCTCTAATCAACTCCTGCCCCCTGGATCTCTTTGTTCTTTGTTCTCCAATGTCACCATTTCTAATATTTGTAAGGAAATACTGCACAAATCCACTCTTTCACGTATCATTTCCCTTATATTTCTTAAGTCCAATTTTATTGCCAAGCAGAATTCTGCCATTTTTGTACACCTCTTTCAATCTATAATAAAATAAGTTCCTTTTGTTGGATTTTGCATTTTTCTCAAAGTCACCTAGTATTCCCAGGGTTCAAGCTTCTTTCTTCTTCCTTTATAGTATGTTATTTTCACTTTTTTCACTTCTCACTTCCTCTTTCAATTTAACTCTTTTTAAAGTTCAAAGCCACTTTCACATATGTCCAATTCCCCCCCCCCCCCACATTCCCTCTGGTTGCCACTTTTCTAATCTTTCTTACAAGTCTCTTAAAACTGTAAATCTGGGGTACCTTTATTTTGAGATATTGTGCCTGGTTTGCCTGGTCTCCACACTGTCCGCTTCTTTACCGGTCCTACAAAATCTTTGTCCCAGATAGCTCTTTGTTTTCAGGGTGGCCATATTTAGCTACCCCTGCAGCCCATCTTTTGGGGGGAGTTTACCTAGCCAGGGAGGGGAGATGCAGCTCCCCTCAACCCAACAGGCAGTCTTGTCCTTCTTCCCCACCCCTCCAAGGTGGTTCTAGCTCCATTTGGAGCCCTTTAATGGGAACAGCATGGATCGAAGCCATGATAATCATGGTCTCCGGTCCACCCTCGATGAAAACACCATCGGAAGTCTTATTTTGCAACAATTTTTGAAGGGCATATCTTCAGGTCTTAGGAGCCATGTTTGAGCCTACTGTCTCAGTCTGGACTTTTTAAAGATAGATATGATAGATAGATAGATAGATAGATAGATAGATAGATAGATAGATAGATAGATAGATAGATAGATAGATAGATAGATAGATAGATAGATAGATAGATAGATAGATAGATAGCTTCAGGGCTGTCACATGGTGCTCCACTCAAAATCCAAGAAAGAAATACTTAGACTCCATTAATTACAGAAAAGATATCTTTTACTGGAAATCAAGTGGAAGCAACAAAAGAATTCTGAATCTGAGAAAATGAGCGCGTAAATCATATATACAAAGTGATGGCAACGTTCCCACCCCCAATAGTTCAATTGTCTCATCCAATTAAAAGTTGTGAATAGCATCATGTGGGCATCTCCAGGTGGTGATGAGGCCTCTGTCCATTGACCTTGGCATATTTTGATAAAGAGTTGCGGTTGCACATAGCATAGGATAGAAGCCTAAGCAAGAAACTTCCCCCCCACTTATACAATTCTGTTTTGTGAAACGTCCAGCTCGCTTCCCATAATCATGTCCTCCCTCCTCACCCCATTACTTATGACAGCTGAAAGATGCAAAGCAAAGGAAGAAAATCTTGAAGGCTGACATTGGCATTGGAATCACCCACAGACACAATGACCACCTACACAATGACAAACTGCCCACTGGAATAAATTAATTTGAGGAGAGAGTTGCAAGGATTAGTTCTGTTGCTACATTCAACAATGTATTCATTCATTATTGAGAAAAACAAGGCACATGATGTTTCACCAAATATTTATCTGCAAAATCATTCCCTAAAGTACATGAAACTCCTGATATTCATGGACTCCTGATAGTCTTCCACAGACAGACAGACAGAAAGACAGACAGACATAAAGATAGAGATAGAGATAGAGATAGAGATAGATAGAAATGTAGATGATATAGATATGAATTGAAACAAAATTACCCAAACTTAAAGCTGAATTTTTGAAATCTCAGGCTAATTCTAAAATTTAAAGAGTAAAGCTTCAAAAGCAATTTTTAATTTGTGTTTCCTAAAAAAAACAAAAATGTAATTGTTGACATGCATAAATTGGGCCAGTTGCAAACTTCCTTGAAGAGTGTCTCTTTTAGACCAGAAAATTCGTATACAAACCAGGTTTTTGACTGACTTTAACCTGCAATGTATTTATGATGACACTTTTCATAACAAAAGCTGGGACAGAGTCACAGAGCACTTTGTCTTAAGCTGACAAAAAGATAACTAATGTGACTCATTTCAATAGAAGCTTAAAACCTCTATTTCAGAAGTGTGTCTAGAGATTAATGGTATTTTTGTGCAATTGTAATTCTGCACAGAAAAGAAAAAATGCTATAAGATTCACACGGTTTTAATGTTACCATGGCAATGAGATGCTTGGTATTTTATTGAATGCAATGTCTAAAGTTTATTCCCAAATCAGGTAACCAATATGCAGTGAGCATTAGCTATTTTTCTCCTGAAAGCAATAGATTGCTTGGTAGACATGATGCTTAATTAGCCTTCATCACCTCCAAATCCATATTATATGATTCTTTCTCTCATTGTGTCTCACACACATACATATATACAAATTTCAGGGCATGCATTTGGAACTTGCTTTGTGCTTATAGTGAAAAACATACCCTGCTTCATTCATCCCTGAAACATGAGGCAGAGAAATGGCCTCACTTTTTGAAGAATCAAAAAAATCTAAAACGGAATGAGAAATTTCCACTTCCTACAGACAGGCTATTAAATGATTTAATGAAGTATTTACAGAATCTACCTTTTCCATAAAAAAACAAACAAACACATTTACAAATGAGTATGTTGATTTTCATTCTTCTTCCTGCTTCTGGTGCCAGGATTCCAGCAGTTGGGAAACAATGATGGTAAAATGATGGTAAAATTAAAGAACCTAATGTAGAATGAAAAGAATAAAATACTACTAACCTACATTTTTTGGAAAAAAACAACCATACAGAATATAACAACAATTATTTTCACATAGCTCTTGAACTAAACAGGCAAACTCACCAGTTTCTAGTTCTAATATCATATTCCATCTTTTTTTTTTTTTACATTAACTAGTAAAATAAAACAGTAAATTAATTCTAATCTTTTCTTAGGACCAGGATTTTCTGTGGAGTATCATCAAATAAATTGAAAAAAATATTAAATTAAACTGCAATATAAGCCCACTTTATCCATTGTTTTCATTTTATATTTTTTGCTACAAAGCCATATTGTTATGGTTGACCTTCACACCATCACACAGTACTGCAGTACCACAATACAGGTAGTTCTTGTTTAAGCTACCAAAACAGAGACTGGCAACTCAAGTGTTCAGTGAAATGGTCAGTAAATGAAACACCATCATCCTTATGATCTTTAGGTTTTCTTTGCTTTACAGATCTGCAAAAGTTATAAATGGAAGAATTCATCCTAAAGTTACTTTTTTATCAATTTCATGAGAGTTATACCCATCAACCTTCTCAGCCTGAACAGTTTAGAACTTCACAACTTGGAATTCATTTTCTGGGATGGCTAGGAATTTTGGGAATTATTGCTTCATGAATTCTGAAAAAGTTGGAGGACTGATGTGTTTTATGATGGGTTTCATGATATTCATGAAACCCATCTGGTCAGGATAGAAGCATTATAGTAATAGTAATAGCAACAGCACTTAGATTTATATACCACTTCACAGTGCTTTATAGCCCTCTCTAAGTAGTTTACAGAGTCAGTATATTGATCCCAACACTCTAGGTCCTCATTTTACTGACCTCAGAAGGATGGGAGGCTGTGTCAACCTTGAGCCATTCAGAATCGAACTCTGGAGTGAGCAGTGAATTAGCCTGCAGTACTATATTCTAATCACTGCACCAGCATGACTTTATACATTATACACTAGAATGGCCTTGGATCAAGCATACAGAACTACAAGAACCACCATTTTTATTGTTATGCTGACATCTTGCCCAATGCAATTGGACACTTTCTCTCTCAAATACCAAGTCATATATTATCAGGCATATAGGGAATTCTACTCTAGTGTGCTCCACTAATGCTGAAATATCTTTAGCACACCAAAGTAAGAAATTTAAAATCGTATGCCTTCCAGTTCATTTCATCAGGCCCTTAACCATTTTACTGAAAGTTGCTTATGCTGTTTAATGGCATGGCATCCTTAGATGGCGTCAGAGACAGAAAAAGAAGCCCATGATTATTTAAAGTTCTTTGATCTGATTTCCTTTTTTTCCTAGGTTATAGATAAAGAAATGTGAACATGAAGAGCATGGCCAGTGTCTTGTCATAGATAAAATATTCATGTAAACAAGCTTATACAGACTGAAAAACTGTCTTCAGACCATGAAGCTGTGAAAAGTATATCACTCAAAATGGTATGTTTAACCACACTCACTTGATGAAAATATGCTACCTTAGCAACCCTTTTGATTCAATCAGTAATCATTTGTTGGCAGACTTTTTTTAAATCTATAGCATAGTAGCTATTCAAAACTCCATACATAAGGAGCCTGCATAAGATGCACAGAGTTTGAGGCTATGAAATGGAAAAATCTGGACTATGCCAACCTTCTCTGACATCTCTATTTATTGATCTGATTGTCTTAGACTAGGCTAAGACTGGTGCAGCCTCAGGGCAGAAAGTATGCCAGGCTTCCAGATCAAAGGGTTTTGCTTTCTCCTCACATAGGTGCCAAAGCCATGGCTTACTTCCAAGAGAAAGTGCCTGCGGCAATGTCAGCTAATTACAGGTTGTGTTCTGCTGTTTCCAAACAGGGTGAAAGTGACAGAAGTTTAACTGTGAATAATTATACACTTGAATAAGTATGTGATTAGCCCCATTTGTTGTGGTTGGAACTAGAGTGACAGGATAAGAATGGAGTGATTGCATTATTTACAGCTTAATTGTAGACAAGTAATTACTTTTGTAAGCTGGGGTGGTTAGGTCATAGAATTCACACATAAGAATGGAATATGAGTTTAACAAGAACTTCAGAATTACTTCTATAAAATATTGACTGAAAATATATGATTTTTTAATCCATTTAAATTTGATTATGTATATTTTTCCCAAAGTAAATGCCTGATAATATTTTGTACCCTGTTCTCTCTAAAACCAGGAGTTAATTGAAATATTTCTGAAGAAAAAGCTCCTAAAGTAATATATCACAAATGCCATCTAGTGGTTTCGATTACTTAGAAATTATCATGTAGAATGAATGAATGAATGAATGAATGAATGAATGAATGAATCCCACTGCAGAGTCCAGGGAGTCCATGGCATTGATTAACCCATTTAAATGTGCACATGTGTGGGGTGAAAAGAAAAGTAGTTTCTATAAGGAATCCTTTACATCAGGAGATGTAGAGTACTTGCAGCTTGCAGGCCGGATGCATCATGTGCTGGCTATGCCCATGCCTGATTAATGAAGGGGAAAAAAAATGTGATATGTCATGTGACAACGCCATGACGATGTAAGTTTGACATCCCTGCTCTACATACTGCTAGCCAGAAACCAAAACAGGAAGGTTAATGCACCATATGGTACTCTGATGAAGAACTTTTAATTAATTATTCAGGAATCCTGGAACTAATATTTTCCATTCTATAATGTGAACAAAAAGCATAAATAATCATCTTTAAGCTTTTAATTTGAATCAAGATAGAATAAATAGTGCAGGAAATTATAAGCGAACAATCATTACAAATTTTAGAGAAATGTTTCCTAGGCTTTGAGCTATATGTCTTTACTTTTTGTTTTTAATAAATGTAAAAGAAGAAATGGTATTAATGAATAATAATATTTCTTCATGAAGAGACTAGTGATGAGTCCAAATTGGAGACAGTTCACTGAGCAAGCGGAATAACTATTTCCACTGTGTCACCCTTCCCAAAAAGTTAGAATTGGAAAAAGTTGAAATTCTGATCACAAGATTCACTTTTGTGGATAAACTGTCAATCAAAGTCATTCTCTAATACTCAATTTCCTCTTTCTATGATCTCCTCTTGACTGTAAAATGCTGAAAAGTATCCATAAATAATAAATGGAAGGTATCCTCTGAATTTGAAGCACGTGTATCCTTACAAAAATAAAACTAAATTATTATCTGGTTATTCACTCATTATGAAATAGATGTTTTATAGAAATTTATTTACAAACCACAAGATGAAGTATGTAACACAGAAGTAAATCTCTATTTATTCATAACCAGATCTGATCAACATAAAGATAATAAAACATTGAAAAAAATGCTTATTAGCCATATGACCCCTGGTCCCTTCTCTTAAATAAAATATGTAGAGCTATTAATTTTTATCCATACCAGTCTATTGTAGAGAATTTAAAAACTTGATGAGAATAACTATTGAACTTAAAGATTCAGAACAGAATCTGAGGACAAGTTAAAATTGACATTTTGCCTCGTTTTACCAGATTCCAGGTGGCTAAACTTTCTTGAATGCTCCAACTCCTGATCTTTAATTGATACAGCTGGTATAAGAGGAAATATCATCAGCCAAGATAGTTCTGGGATATGGCCAAATCTTAATCAGGCTTTGATAATCAAATTTAAACACAAATTAAAGATGTCAATATTATACTACGGTAGTATCATCTCCTGTAGCAAAAGACAAACTTTCACAATTTTTTTAAAAAATAAATCATTAATTAGAGTGTGAAAAATACCCCAGGCATATAATCTGAGAAGAATTACAAAATTCACCTGAAAGCTTTCCTAGGGCATTCTTATCTAATAGGATTCAAGTTTAAGATATGAAAATAGAAATTAATTTGATAATACTTAGATTTTTAAAGATTTTTTGGGGTGGTGTACCTTTTAATAAAACTGAAATTAGTTTCTTGTAATTGACCAAATTATACATACATCCAGTCTAAGGCAACCATTTCTACAATACAATGGAGTTCCAGCTTTTTACAGAATCACTTTGGTGAAAATTGCTTCCAGACTACAATTGCAAAACTTCCCATCCATGCTAATTTCAAATAGCTCTTTACTGAATTAAAATGCTTGCTTTAGGTGGTTTGGTCAGTTCACAGAACAAACTTTTAGAACACAATGGGATGTTTTGCTTAGGGCATGTAATAAAACAGGGCTGTTTTTTTCTGATGTTGGTGGGCATAGAAAAAAAAAACCCCAAGACTAATGGAAGACAGGAGAGGGATTGAAAAGGCGGACAAAATTGTTAGGGCAGATATTTTAGATACTCTCTCTCTCTCTCTCTCTCTCTCTCTCTCTCTCTCTGTGTGTGTGTGTGTGTGTGTGTGTGTGTGTGTGTGTGTAAGTGAGAGAGTGAGTGAGCGAGTTTGTGCTTTTTTTTTTAAAGTCTCCTATTCTTTGAAATTCTCCAATCCCCCAATTATGATTAGATTCTAATATCTTGAAGTTTAAGAAAGTCATTGAAATATGTCTTTCTGAAGCTTTTTTAAATCCATAACAACAAATTTTGGGATTATTTAATATAGATTTATGTCATTTATATTGATTACTATATTTTTTTGCTGTTATTGTATATTTCATCGATTTGCGTGTACTGCAATTGGAAATAAACACACACATACATGGAGATATTCTTTTACTGTATTAATTCTGGATATCCAAGTTTTATTAGAAGGACAATCATTTTATTGCTATGGTTGTTAATCACAACTGGGAATCAGAAATCCTTGCTAATCAACTACAAATCATTCTGAAATTATCTATCTAGCTCTATGTGTATTATAAAACTTCCCACGATTCTGAGAGGCTCAAAATACCTAAAACCCAAACCATACAATTGTTGTTAATAATAATTTATTAAAGTTAAATTTATTTATTTATTTGTTTTATTTTATTTATATTGCCGCCTATTCGCCCATGGTGACCTGAGGCAGCTTACACAATGTAAAACCATATTAAAAAAAACCCAATAAAAACTAACAAAAAGAATCAAATAAATTAGTAAAGTTCAATAGAACAAAATTTGGGAAAAAACAAAACAAAAAAACAGAAAATCAAAAACCAACTCCCATCCCCCTCCCTGACCACAGCAGATCACACTAGCCACCTGATGGGCTCCATCCCTCTCTGGGTTCCCCAGGCCTACTGGCAAAACTAGGTCTTCAATGCCATCCAGCTCTCAAAAAATGGCAAGAATGACATGCTCGACAAGAATGAAGTAAAGGGGTTTAATTCTTCTTTGCCAAAAGCATGGACAAAGAGATCTTCAACACCCTTCTAAACAATAGTAGCATGGTGAAATATCAAAATCTTAAGGGAAACCTCATTCAACAGAGAAGTTACCCTATAAATATTTATCAACAGCAATCTATCAATAGATGTAGTTCTATATTAACTAGTGATTGATTTAGACAAACATCTTTCATAGAAAATGCATTGTGAGGGTTGTCATATTTACAAGAAATGATTCCTTTGAAATTCTTACTCAGAATGCTATGAATGTTATTTTCCTCTTCTAAATTTTGTGCTTTTAATTTAAAAATCCCTCAGTCATTTAATCAAGTATTAGATGTGTGACTGCTCTGATTCCTCAGAATCAGCATAAACGTGGTCCTGTCCAGGCAAATGGACTGGAAAATCACACAGGCCACCAATATATGCTCAAACCATTATGTAAATCATTAGATATAAAGATCAGCCAGCAATAAACAGTCATTGTCAATGACTTCTTATATCTCAGAGTGAACATCAATGTTCACTTTCATCCCAAATAAGAAATTTACTTGACTTTGGGTATAGGTGCAAAATGGAATTTCAGAGTAATGAAGGCTATTTTCATTGCACTTTTCTGCAATTTCTTCAAGCATCTTTCCCAGGATGATGCATTTCCCAAGGTGGAAAATCTCATTGGCTTGAAGAGATTTTGCCTTCAACTTAGACGTTGAAGTACAACCCCACTGAGAAGTATCAGGGACCTGTTTCAATTGGGTTTTTGGCCCAGATCTTGGAAACTGGGAGGTGGGAAGAAGACTCAGCCAGAACTGGGTGTGACCCAGTCACCAAAGAAGAGCATCTCTGGAAATAAAACAAGAAAGATAAGATGGAAGCTGCACTACAGACCAAAAACCAATTAGTAAAAGGTATTGAATTGTGAATGAACTGTACCTAAGGATAATGCAGGATCATCCTTATTATTCCTTTCCTGAATCACTTGTGGTTTCTTTACCTTCTTAGGTATGGACGTTTGCTGACCTTTAAACAACTGTATGTACCCATTCTTGCAATTCTGTAAACAACCTATGATTAATTAACTTCATACTGTAAATATACTGTGATTAATTGCTTTGATACAAGTTTATTGTTCATTCAGTAGCCATAAAAAGACAGCATGGCATGATTCCCTGCCCTGGCTTTTCTATTGTTTCTGTCCATCAAAGCTGAACAAGAAAAAGTATTTCCTTGGTAAATATATGTCAACTCATAAAACAGGGATAATTCTAAAGCTTTGCTGGTTTTAAACATACTGGTGTCCATAGTTTATTCTTTGCCTGGCAGCCATAACCATGACAAGCCTTTAGAGGGATTTAGAGTCTTTAGAGCTGAAGAAGCTTCTTGGATTAAAGTGAAATATTTTCAAAGAAAAACTAGAAAGCCCAGTTGCCTCTTGAAAAAGCACCTTTGGGACAACCATGACCTACATAACCAAGAATCTCCATAAACATTTAGCTATGCACTTTGGGACAGAACCGAAGAAGCTTCTGGTATGAGAAGTGAAACATCTTCAAAGAAAAACCAGAAATCCAGTTGCCTCTTGAAAAAGAACCTTTGGGACTTTGGAGGGATGGAAACATTGGGAAGGTCCAGGATAGTGCAAACAATGCAGTTCTAGATTCAGAGTATGAGTGAAAGGAGTGAAGAAAAAAGAGCTGCCTGTAAACTCTTACAGCAGTCCAAACACAAAACCTGCATAGCTTGCACCAGAAGCATCACTCTGTCTATTGTCAGAAAGTGGCAGATAAAATTAGAGGCTGTTGCTGTTACAAATGTTTGCAAAAGCAGCCTATTATCCACAGGCACCTTTATGTACATGACAACCAAGACAGAAAACAATGAACAATTTTGAGATCAAAAAGAAGGCAAATGGATGGTAGGAATCTCTATTTTGTCACATTGAATCTGAGATGATGCATTCTCCTCTGTCTCATAATCTTATTAGACAGCTTGAGATGGATTTCCCAACCTATCATTAAGCATGGGATTGATACAAATCCATATAATCAGTATACTGCATATATTTTTCTAAAATCCTGGAAAGAAACAAAGCTAACCCTTGGAAAGATAAAAAGACAAAATAACAAAGACGCTAGGACTTATTTTTGTGGAATATCTATTTGAGGGGAAATAACCATTATGAAAAGTCACTAACAGATTTAAAAACAAAAAACAAGGTCTCAAAGTGAAAGAAAACAACAAAAGGGCTAAAGAACTAATGCCCATGGATCACAGTAAGGAGTGGAATTTTTGATTGTACAAATTATTGCATTTTGCTGAAGGAGACCAGCTCATATAGCAATGCTTTGCCTAGGCCATCAGATATTAGTCAACAAAGCAGTGCTACCTCAGTATAATGGTGTGCCAAGAACCATAATTAAAAGGCATAACTGAAATAAAAATAATCAAGATGAACTGCCAATGAGAACAGGGAATATTTCACTAGGACTTCTAAGAAGAAGAAAAGGAGAAGAGGAAACGGAAAGAACACCATGATGAAGGAAACTTTTCAACAATGGATGAAAGACAGTTTGTGTCAGAATTGATGAGGTGAGAATCTTTGATTCTAATCCTAGAGAAAGCTATTTTATAAATAAAATACAGATGGTAGAAATTTTGTAGGTTGGGAAATGGACAGCTACAAGGCCATTTTCCTGAAAAAATGTAAAGATATATTAATATAGTCATGGAAGAAACAGATGAACCTCACTCAAGCAGTTTTACTCATATTTTCCACAAAAATGTTGTCCATGGCCTTGGCAGTTAAAACAACATGAATAGCAACAACAGACAAAATAACTAAGACTAAGAGAGACTGAAATGTATAGAAAAGCTGATGAGAGTATCGGGCTTAGGAGGAGATAGTAGTTAAAAAAAACAGTTAGCCTAATTCAGGATTATGAAGTGCTATTTTTTTTCCTCAGGAAACCTTCACCATTGTCAACTGATTCTTGTCTGCATTTGACCTCCCAAAATATTCATTTATAGTTTTGGAGGACAAGATATTAGTGTGCAGTGTCCCAATCCATGTACAGGTCTGTGACAATTCACCACGGTGAATTTGCCACAGCCAACTCACCATGGGACAACTTGCAAAGCTAATTCACTGTGGGCCAACTTGCCATGGGACAAGAGTTATACAAGAGAAATAGTGGGATAGAATAATTAAATAAAGGATGGCAAAAGAGGGACAAAATGAAATGTGAATGACAACATTTTTTAAAAAATTAAATATTTTAAACAATTGAATGTTAAATTGTCCTTCACTGAGTTGTCCCATGGTGAGTTGGTCATGGCAAGCTGTCCCATGGTGATTTGTCCTTGGTAAGTTGGTACAGCAAATTGGCCATGGTGAGTTAATCATGGCTTGTTGTCCATGGCAACTTGGCTGCGATAAGTTGTCCCATTCAATGTCCAGTAGTAGCATATATGTGCAATACATCCTTAGTAACACTGCAGAAGATAGATGCTGATTTATCAAGCAAAGCATAATTAGCAATAATATAGGTCAGTGTTTCTCAACCTTGGCAACTTGAAAATGCATGGATTTCAACTCCCAGTATTCTCCAGCCATCTTTAAGTTACCAAGATTGAGAAACACTGGCCTAGATATACCAATTAGAAATAATATGAAAATGAGAACAGAAAAAGAAAGGAAAAAATACACTTAGAAGTGGTCTAAAAGACTATAATTTGGTACAGTAAATTCTGTGGGAGGGAATGACTCTTCTATAAAGTTTGTCTTTGATATTCTAATTCCTATATTTGGGGAGCACTGTCTAGATTGTATGGTCTTAGAAATGTATCCAAACACAGCCAAATTCATTTTAGATGGATATGTAATCTTCTTTCTTCTTACAAAGTTCTCTGAAGTTTTGCAGAATTAAGATGGTGTTAATTCAACCATGTAAATCTGTATAACCGGTTTGGAATGCAGGATGTGAATCTTCTCATTGTTTTCATTATTCAAAAAAAGAAAGGAAATGACACATGTTAGATTAGGAATGACCAAAAATAGGCTTTTGAAATTAACAGTGTGCTGTTCCTGGAATTTTCAATATCTTTTGTTCTTTAATCCTGAAGTTCATATTCAATGCCTTTTTGTCCACAATCATTATTTCTACTTGTCATAATGTTTGCATTTAAAGAGACAACAAAGATTAAATAAAACAAAACAAAGACCAAAGACAGAGAGAAGAAATTTGAATGGTTATAATCGCTGAGTAAAAACTAAAATGACTTTCTCAAAAAATGACAAACATGTTAAAATGTTGGTACATTCCAACCTGCTAAGTGTCAATGGACAATACTTTCATCTATCTTATTTTGGGACAGTGGAACATTTAGGGGCATATACAGAATTTGAGGATATGCCACCAATGCACTCCCAAATTCAATGTCACAGGAATGAGGCTTAAATATTTTCAGACACACTGTCAGGACTATGAAAAGAAAAGCTATCCAGGACCACAGGAAGCTGTTTACTACCTAAGATTACCTTTGCTTACTTGTTGGTATGCTTGTTTTTCTCAGCAGATAGATGGACAGGCTTTCATACAATGCAAGAGGCTATGGCTTATTAACATTTGTAAAGTTGTTATCATCAAGCACACCTACAGATCTGCTCTTATCACAAATCTTATGTCGTCTGATCTTATTTTATAGAGGACCAGAGCATGCTTAGAAATAAGGCTGCTGATGCCATTTCAATTCATAGCATGGCAGGTTCCAATTTATTTATTAATTTTAAAAATTAAAACTCTTAATAAAAATTAGATGGGGCTGGGAGTCTAGAAAATATATGGGAGAAATTAGTTGTCATGGACACCAAGGTGTTTACACTATTCTAATTATTTTTTCCCACTTTGAATTGCTTCACTTTTCCAATTCAATCATCACAACACTTACACAACCAACTTGGCAAATCCCTTCTTTTTAAATATATAATCTTCTCTTGCAATCAGCTCAAGATCTCTGAAGCATGAACTGCAACACCACTCACCAAGGGACATAAGTAATGATATTATACAAATTTGTGCAGTGAAAATTTTACTGCATGGTTTTCCTTTTGTAGCTTCTCTATATCTGAAAAAGCAATACACATCTGACAGGCAAACATCAGCAAGAAAAAAGCAAGAAGCTTTTGGCTTAGATGACTTCAGTTGGGTTTGTAATTAAATCTATTTTTATTTATTTATTTATTTATTTATTTTGTCAAGCAATTATAAGATAACAGGTATAAATATAAACATAGTTATGGATACAGGAAATGGATACATATAAGGAAAAAAAAAGAAATAAAAAAAAGAAACAATAAGACAGGGACGGTATCATATAATCATATGGGAATGAACTGGGAATGTGAATTATTTTAATTGTACAATAATAAATAAATAAATAATAAATAAATAATAAATAAATAAAGTCATACTATCTCTTGCAGCAGCAACAGACACAATCAAGAGTGGTATCTGATAATCTTGGTTATTTCAAAGTTCTAAAGTCAGTCCTCCGCCTTTTCAGATGTTTTCCACTGAAAAATCAGAGAAAAAAGTGCTGGTTGCACTATATTTCGCTGCATTAATAAAATATGTAGTATGAATATTGGATGCAACATAGAACTGCAAACTTCCTGAAATTAAAGTTTTATTCTTTTCTCGAGCGATTCAGAATAGGCTTTCGACATAAGGTACTTTTTGTTCAAAGATAACCCAGTGAGGAGAAAAAATTATTGCCTTCTCTCCCTCCCTCTCTCCCTCTCTTTCTCTCCTCCCTCCCTCCCTCTCCCTCCTTCTCTCTCTCCAGGGTGAAATTCAGTTTTTTGAACAACTGTTTCTGTGGGCGTGGTTTAATTGGTGGTGTGGCTTGGTGGTCATGTGACTGGGTGGGCATGGCCAACTCAACATCACTCATATCAAGGGGTGCTTCTCCTCACCTGGTCTCTCATGACAGTGGGGATACTGCAATGGTCATAAGTGTGAAAAATGGTCATAAGTCACATTTTCAGTGTTATTGTAACTGTGAATGGCCACTAAACAAACTATTGTAAGTCAAGGATTACCTGTACAAAAATACAAAAAGCTTCTTTGCTTGCAAAAAGCTGTCCTAAATACCAATCATTAGATTAAAAATACCTGCAAGCCGTTGTTACAAATCAGGCAGGGTGCCAGAGCACCTTGACGAATGAAAATAGTTTAAATTCAGTGATAACTATCAAGCAGCCAACTCTTGCTCATAAAGTGAAACCCTTTAGCAAAGAAGTCATTTAAGCTCTCCAGAAAAAGCACACCCAGGAAAAGCAATCCTTAGATCCATTTGCACCACTTAAAGATACCAGCTGGTCTCACTCACCTCACAAGATATCCTAAGGAAATCATCCAGACCTTTCCAGAAAGGTCACATGCCCCCCAGTAAGGCAGTAAAAAAAAACAATGCTAAGCTTGCATCCTGCCTCTTGGAAGTTATACCCCAGTGCCAGATAGTATTAAAGCAGTGAGGAAGACCCCCTCCCCAGATAGAAAAAGAAACCATGAGGCAAGAAAAAATTCAAACACAATACAAATAATTAAATCACAACAGTAGCTGTTGCTTGTTGAAGCTGAATAGGGAAAATTATCCCATCAATAAACACAGGATTAAACGTCACCAAGCACAGAATTAACCTTCACCAAAAACAGTTTTAGACCAAAACTCAGAAAGGGTATGCAAACTCACATTTGAATGTTAATCTTTCTAGCTAGCCAAGAAGCCTTGCTGAATGTCACTCATTTAGGTTCCCTGTCACTAAAAGCTTTGTTTCATTATTCAATTATTTCTTCGAAGTGCTGATTGCTGCCAGGCAAGTATTTCCTCCCAACAGCAGTGTAAAAATCTTAAAGCAACCCTTCCACTTTAAGAAAGCCAAGCCCCAAAAGCTCTGAGACAGTAAGTCTAGGTTGTCTGCCAAGAATGTAATAAGGGTGGAAAAAAACAAAAGGAGATTGCTTCTAACTACCGGTTCTCCGAATTGCTTAGAAAGTTAACAAGGGGTTCCATAGAACTGGATAGAACTGGTAGAATCCCACCCCTGCTCTCTCCACTCCTCTCAAATTTGGATGATGATGATGGTGCTTATGGCTATTTTAACATAGAGCTTCTGTGGGAAATAAGAATTCAAGCTACTCAGAAGTTAATAGCCAGTTGCTTTCTGATTACAAAGACAAATCTATATAAAATATATATTTACTGTTTTTAATAAATTGGGCCCGGGGCATTCTTTTGTTGTACTTGAACAATCTTAAATTAGTTTCCAGACAGATTTCTCCCTAGTCTAATCAACAACCAGACTAAATGTTGTATTATGATCACACTTTTAATCATTTTTCTTGTGACTTTGTCCTTTTAAGCTCTTTATTAACTGTGTAAAGAATGGACATTTTTATAAATTCACTCTATGTTCAGCCTCACTTTGAAGGATTTACATAATTTGCTAGAAAAAGAGACAGCTTTTTAAACTATTTCCTTCATTTTTGCAAATGGTGCAAACAATCTGTGAACAATATAAAAAGATTTTTTATTTTTCAGATATTTACCAGGTACTTTGTACAAATATCAGGTAATTTAATGCAGTTTTTCCAAAAGGATAATTTCTGTATGGGACAAACATATTTTTTAGAAATCTGCATTTTTCCCCTTAAAATTGTGTATGTTGTTTTCACCTAATTATGGATTTCTAAATTACAATGGTTACATTTTTAGATTCACTACATAACCCTGGCTTGAATTATGTAGTACCTGGATAAACTTGGTGAATGTTATTGACCTTTTTCAGATGAAAATTAATCAACAGGTCAACAAGTTCTCGTATATGATGTCATAATAGATACAAGCTAAGATCAATTTTTAGTGTGTAAGATCCTTGAAACTTAGCAAAATGCCCTTAAGTCAAGCTTATTTTTCAGTAGCTAGAAAGAAACAGCTGTTTTTTAAAAATATATAAATTTAATAACTGTCCCATAGTATTTTAGATTTCAAGCACATTATTTTTTATATCAGCATATCTTTTCTTCTGATAGTACATTTTTCTCAAGTTCAGGTTGACGGTAGTGCTTAATGAGTGTTATGAAGGTTGTATTTAAATTAATTATCCAAAACATTCTATGCTTACTATCTTGACATAAGGGAGGACTCCTCTGTGCTTCCTTTTTTATTCTTTTTAAAACTTGCTATTCTTTTTCATACATCTTTGTACAGTTCCGTGAGAGAAAAAAACAAGCCCACCGTCCTGATGACTATACTTCTAAAGCCTTCTTGCAGCTATGAATAATGAATACATCTTAGAATCTTGGCTTAAGGGATTTTTAGATTTAAGGGAGTTTGGTTTTTCATCTTCCCCTAATTAAATAGAAAATGTATAACTAGTGTTATTGGTTTATTCTGTTTCTCCCCAAAAAACAATTGTAGTCAGATACTGACCCATTCACTTATTTCTCTGCAATAAACATCATTTGTTCTGGTAGTCCTCGTTCTTCACAAAGTTAATGAAGGGTAATTATTAAAGATTTTTCTTCAGTCATTGTAATTAACACTGCACTTCAAATTGGCTCTGTGCAGAGAAAGTGAGATATTTCTTATTCTGCATCTCCCCGGTGATGTAAACTGGCAGGAGAGATAACAGCATGCCTTAAACTTGTTACTGCTAAATACCAAAATCAGGATACAAATTAGACAGAGGTGCCATGAAAACCATTAAAGCTGTTGCCTCAAATACTACATTGCATTGTTTCTTGGATACACATGGCTGGCTTCACTATTAGTGCATGAAGACTTCAGCTGACAAAATTATGCACACACCTTGGAATATCAGTCCAAAGAAAGATTAAGATACTTGCAATTGCCCAAGAGATAAATTCATTAAAGTTTATGTTCAAAAATGTTTTAATGAAGGAGAGAGAGCAATGCAAAGAGGATGAGGAAGAGCAGAAAATTATTTAACTGAAAACCTTGTCAAATATATATTGTAAAAGCGCTTGTAGGCCAGACAAGGAATAATGGATGGAAACTGAACAAGGAGAGATTTAACTTGGAAATAAGGAGAAACTTTCTGACAGTGAGAACAATCAAGCAATGGAACAGCTTGCCCTAGGAAGTTGTGGGAGCGCCATCACTTGAGACTTTCAAGAAGAGATTTGACTGCCATTTGTCAGAAATGGTGTAGGGTCTCCCGCTTGGGTGGCAGGTTAGACTAGATGACCTACAAGGTCCCTTCCAACTCTGATTATCTGTTATCTGAAAAAGTAGGAGTAGAAAATACAAAGAAAATACAAAATAGGTACACTAGATTCACATTGGCTCCTCCTCTCCCCCCCTTTTTTTTTCTTGAGTGCATTCAGAGAACAGAGGTGTATCAGAGTAGGAATCTGCATTGTGAAATCCTAGACCACTTTTTTGAGTGAGGAACAGTTACTGGAACTGCCAAATACAAATGGTCCCTTCATCCATAGATACCACCAAGGGTATCTGCAGGCATCATAAGACTTCAGCCTAAATGCTGTTTGGAGGTTATTCCAGGCTTTTACTTACTTTCTTAAGAAAATAAGAAGCAAAAATGGTACAAGAGACCTAGCACTGAAAAGAAGATTTTTTTTACAAAAAAAAACACCTCTGCAATTTTTTTCAAGGGATCACAACCATGTTTTTTTTTTTAGTACAGAAGTAATTTTCGCTTTCCACAAACCTGGAATTCTCTCATAGCCTCTCTTATAAGCAGGAACTAGACCCAATCTTGCTTGGTATTGGCATCCTTTAAAGTTAGGCAAGGGCTGGATATAAGTGGCTGGATACAAGGGCTGCATATAAGTCCAAAATGGGTTTCAGGAAAAAGGAGAAATAATGAAATATTTTGAAACCTTTTGAAAAGAGGTCACATTGACAAAACATTTCAAATAAGTGACAGGTGAGTTTCCCAGAGGAATAACACTCGTGTCTCATTCAGTGGCTATGAAGAAACACATGACCATCAAAATCAATATGGTCCTTCTATTTTGCCCCAACATTGAGAATGGAGATTCTCAGTCATCCAGGCCATGGTTGCACCAAAGGTGCTTTTTCAAAAGGCAACAGTACTTTCTTTGTTTTTGCTTGAAGACATTTCATTTCTCATCCAAGAAGCTTCTTCAATTCTGACTGAAGAATGGAAGGATTTATATTCTTTTCAGTCTTCAGAGAGTCATTGAGGCTACTCGGACGTATATCTGTGCCCTCAGAGTCACCTGAATAGTGCAGATAGGTGTGGAACCTTCTTGGAACTGATGAGAAGACTGTGTTGTAAACAGGAAATAAGTGGTGTCATCTCTCTCTCTCTCTATTGAGAGAGGAGTGTTCAATCTTAATGTCTGTTGACCCCTCATTTTTACCATTTTGATTTTTAGAAAATACATAACTTGATATCTATTTTACTTAAAAATGTATGCGCTATCACACACTGCCTCTTTAATGTTTTTAAACATAACTATGGTTGGAGAAATAAAGCACTTTCTTCCCAAAAATATTATCTGGAAAGTTAAAAAAATAGAATGGAACAAAGGCGGTATGCTTTATTATTCAAGAACTAGCATTAAAAATGTGGTATTCTATACATAATACATGCAAAATTTGTACTGGCCTTTAGCTGAACATTCTTGCAGTTCTATTAATTATTGGCAATTTCTCTTTTATTGCTTTACTTCAACTGTGTGCCAACAACAAATATACATTTCTGCCTCACCAGCTGGTCTTTGTTACCAGGTGTTGACATCTCTTTGCACCTGGGCCCCAAGATATAGGTAGGTATATATATAATGTTATCCTGATCTGGGAGACCAGACCTATATGCATACATTCTCTCTTTCTCTCTCTCTCTCCCCGCCCCCCCTCTCTCTATATATATACATTCTCTCTCTCTCTCTCCCCCCCCTCTCTCTCTATATATATATAGAGAGAGAGAGAAAGAGAGAGAGAGAGAATGTATGCATATAGGTCTGGTCTCCCAGATCAGGATAACATTCTGTGGGAAGACTCATTAAAATGACTTTGTTGCTTCTGTTCAAATTAATGTTTGGGTAATTTCAGTGCAATTCAGCTTAAGGCATCATTGGAAATCCTTGGAAATTCAGTGATCAGACTGATATCTGCAAAGCAGAAACCTTAATCTCAAATGTAACATGACACCAACTATGTTGCCAATCTGCAAGAGAAGGTGAAGTAGAAAACAGGTAACTGTAACTCAGCATGTAAAAAAAGTTTATTCCTATTATAATGATATCTGCTCCTTCAGTTTAATTTCTTGTAAAGTCTTGCCATTTTTCTATGATCTGATTCTTCAGAAAAACATCCTAGCTGCCAATGAACATCCCTTGGAAGCAAAAAAAAATGCATAATTCATAAATTAAAATTACCCAGGTAATATCTTTTACATGAAAAAAGCTGAAGTGTTTTATCATGATAATATTTTGTTTGCTAGATGAATTGGTTGATAGTTACAAGATTTCTCTAATATCAGATGACATCTTAAAATGTAATGAGAATATTTTAGAACTTTGAAGAATGAAGCATTCTTCTATACATCAATGAATGATCACACAGGCAGAAGGACAAAACCTATTAATATTCATTATTTCATACTTAACATTTATTTCATTACATCCTGGAGTTCATTCAGATATGTAATTTGCCATGGATACTTTTTATTCATATATTTGGTAAATTGCCTATTGAGATTCAGAAAAAGCCAGTATATAACTTTGGTATATTGGTTCAGGAAGGGCTTGTGTGACTTAAATTGAAAAATGCAAATTAACTGGGTATTTTACTATTATTATAGACTATTTTCAGTACTTTCTTGTGGCATTTTTATTTCTGTCTGTTCTTCAGAAGTATTTTAAATAAGAATCTAATTTCAAATGGGGTTTGAAAGCTGATCACAAGATTTTAGTGACAGGCATTAAAATATATATTTATTTCCCAAATATTCCCAGGCATAATTTATAAAAGTTCCTTACAATTCTATGTTGAAAGTTTAGTCTTCCAACTTTTGATTATTTCATTAATTCTGTTCTTTTACTCATCAATGTATATTAGAATTATCTATGTGTTTTTAGCTACTGTTTTATGAATTCCATGAAAAGCTGGCATATCTGATTTTGGATTTAGTGAAAACAACCTAAGTTCTTTCCTAGCCATGACATTTAAAGTCATGAACATTTTACATTTAAAGGTGGATCTTAACTGTATGCATTTTATGGTAATTCATTATAGTAAGTGAATATAAGATACAAACAATGTGCATTGCATGAATACCTGTTTAGAAAACAAGAGGATGAAAATGCCACCAAAAGAAAGACCCGTGTCAGGTGTGCAAGACCAGGATTACACAAAATTCCAAGGAAAATGATTTATTACTACTCATGTCTATGGACAGGAATCTACTAACAATTAGCACTATTTTGATGCCAGCTAAGGGTCAATGGAATTCAAAAGGGACTGGACTTTGTGACTACATAGATATTCTAGGCTGATTCTTCTTTTGACTCAACTTCAGAGTTCTGCTACTCTGTCTTCTATAGCCTGCAATGTAAGCCCTGTGTTTCTTGCTAATGAATCATGGTCAGAGCAAAACATCATTTTTAAAAATTTTTATTTATTTTGTCAAGTGATTATAAGATAACAGGTATAAGTATAAACATAGTTATGAATACATGAAATGGATACATATAAGAAAAATAAAAAGAAACAATAGGACAGGGACAGTAGGCATGTTGGTGCGCTTATGCACGCCCCCTACAGACCTCTTTGGAAAGGGAAATCTTACTAAATAGGTAGAAGATAGATAGATAGATAGATAGATAGATAGATAGATAGATAGATAGATAGATAGATAGACAGACAGACAGACAGACAGACAGATGTGTGTGTGAGAGAGATGATAGATTAGATGGAAAGATAAATAATGATAGATAAATGATAGATGATGATGATTAATGAAGATAGATAGATAGATAGATAGATAGATAGATAGATAGATAGATAGATAGATAGATAGAGATGATAATGATAGATAATGATACATACATAGGTGATGATAGATATAGATAGATTATAGATAGATATTGTACATACATAGGTGATAGATGATGATAGATATGGAAGGATGGATGGATGGATGGACATGCAGGCAGAGAAATGGATGGATGGATGGACAGACAGACAGACTGACAGACAGACATAGGGTTATTACAAATGAGAGTCATGGTCAGAAGAAAACATGCCCAAAGATTTACCTTATAAGATTGGTAGTGCACAAAGCATTTGTCAAAGTTTTTCAGTGCCATTCTGGATTTGCTCCAGAAGCCATGAAGCAACTTGAATCTACATACAATATATATAAAAATTCAAGTTACTCAAACCACACCCCATTATTATTTATATCTGCTTTCCATTTTCGATTTTCAAGAACTAGGCTTCAATAAAAGTTCCAAGAAGCAATACATCACAGAAAAGAAGTACCTTGGTCTGATTGGTATTGGCATAACAGATAACAGATAATAACAGATAATCAGAGTTGGAAGGGACCTTGTAGGTCATCTTGTTCAACCCCTGCCCAAGCAGGAGACCCTACACCAGGGGTGTCCAACCTTTCACCTTCCCTGGGCCACATTAGAAGATGAAAATTTGGTTTGGGCCGCACATAAAATAAAATAACAGTAACGATACCCGATCATCCCAAAAAACCATAGAAAACATAGTTAACATATTAAATTTATTTGGAAATAAAGTTAGTGAGATGTTTTTATTATTTATTATTAATTATTTATTAAAAATTATTTATTTTTTATCACGGTTTTTTTATCACAGTTTTTTTATCACAGTTTATTTTCCGGCCAAATTTTGCGGGGGGGGGAGGTGGGGAGAAAGCTTGCCTGCCTCACGCCTACCTCTCCTCCTGCAAATAGCCCGGCTGGATGAGGCAGGACTGGAAGGCAGAAGCAGCAGCAGCAGTGGCGGGGGCAGAAGCGGCGGGGGTGGCGGCGGGGCAGAAGCGGCGGGGTGGCGGCGGGGCAGAAGCGGCGGGGGTGGCGGCGGGGCAGAAGTGACGGCGGCGGGGGCAGCAGCGGTGGCGGGGGCAGAAGCAGCAGCGGTGGCAGGGGCAGAAGCGGCGGCGGTAACAGCAGGAGGTGGCGCTCTGACGGTGCCCGCCTTTTCTCTTGCTGCTTGGCCTGGCACTCGCCTCGCCCCGCCTCACGCCTGCCTCTCCTCCTCCTTCTCGCTGGCTGTGGCACGATGGTTGGGGTGGGCACTGGGCCGCATTACGAGGCGACCTGGGCCGCATGCGGCCCGTGGGCCGCGGGTTGGACAAGCCTGCCCTACACCATTTCTGACAAATGGCAGTCCAATCTCTTCTTGAAAGTCTCAAGTAATGACAGTCCCACAACTTCTGAGGGCAAGCTGTTCCATTGGTTGATTGTTTTCACTGTCAGAAAGTTTCTCCTTATTTCCAGGTTAAATCTCTCCTTGTTCAGTTTCCATTCCTTGTCTGGCCTACAGGTGCTTTAGAAAATAGCTTGACCCCTTCCTCTCTGTGGAAGCCCCTCAAATATTGGAAGACTGCTATCATGTCTCCCCTGGTCCTTCTCTTCACTAGACTAGACAAGCCCAGTTCCTGTAACCGTTCTTCATATGTTTTAGTCTCCAGTCCCCTAATCATCCTGGTTGCTCTTCTCTGTACTTTTTCTAGAGTCTCAACATCTTTTTTAAAAATGTGGCAACCAATACTGGATGCAGTACTCTAGGTGTGGTCTTACTAAGGCTTTATATAAGGAATGGGACAGCAGTATTTTAAGTGAAACAATTCAGGAGTGAGAATAGAAATATGATCTTTTCCCCAGCAATCCTTTTTTCATGTAATACATTTCTGCCTTCCCAAGAATATTATCATGTTTGCATAATTCATAATTCTCCTCTTGAACTTTCATGACAGATATGTGTACCTATGTTAGATTAGCAATCAGTATTCCATCTAACTGTGGCAAGTTCTTAAAGAGATGGGAGTACCAGACCATCTTATTTATCTCTTGAGAAACCTATATGGGGGTTCAAGAAGCAACAATGAGAACTGGACATGGAACTACTGATTAGTTCAAAATTGAGAAAGGAGTTCAGCAAGGCTGTATACTATCGCCCTGCCTATTTAACTTATATGCAGAGCACATCATGAGAAAGGCAGGGCTAGATGAATCCAAAGTTGGAATTAAGATTGCCAGGAAAAATATCAACCTCAGATATGCAGATGATACCACTGTAATGGCAGAAAGTGAAGAGGAACTAAAGAGCCTTTTGATGCGGGTGAAGGAGAGAGTGCAAAAGTTGCCTTGAAACATTAAGAAAACTAAGATCATGGCATCTGTCCTTCTCAATTCCTGGCAAATAGATGGGGAAAAAATGGAGGTAGTGACGTATTTTATTTTCCTGGGCTCCAAGACAGTGGTGGGATTCAAATAATTTAACAACCAGTTCTCTGCCCTAATGATTTCTTCAAACAACCAGTTCACCAAACTGCTCAGAAAGTTAACAACTGGTTCTCCTGAAGTGATGTAAACTGGCTGAATCCCACCACTGCTCCAAGATCACCACAGATGGGTACTGCAGCCAAGAAATTAAAAGACGCTTGCTCCTGGGGAGGACAGCTATGGCAAATCTAGACAGCGTACTAAAAAGCAGAGACATCACCCTGTCAACAAAAGTGTGTATAGTCAAGGCTATGGTTTTCCCAGTTGCAATATATGGCTGTGAAAGTTGGACCACAAGGAAGGCTGAGCGCCAAAAAATTGAGGCCTTTGAACCAGTGGTGGGATTCAAAAACGTTTACTACTGGTTCTGTGGGCATGGCTTGGTGGGCATGGCCATTTGACTGGGTGGGCATGGCTTTTTTGCAGCCCCCACCTGTTTTGGGAGCTTCCTAGCCTCAGAAGAGCTTCTGGGGGGGTGTTTTTGCTCCCCTAAGGCTCCTCTGGGGCTCTGGAAGAAAAGCTGATTGTCAGGAGGGAAAAAAAGAAAAAATACCTTAGGTGAATGTCAAGCAGATGGGCGGGGTGAATGAGCATTGGGTGGGAGGGTGACTGGGTGGGGGGGCGTGGCCAGCCAGAACTTACTACCGGTTCGGCAACCCATACCAAATTCTTGCTACCGGTTTGGCTGAATACCACCACTGCTTTGAACCATGGTGCTGGAGAAGACTCCTGTGAGTTCCTTGGACTGCAAGGTGATCAAACTGGTCGGTCCTAAAGGAGATCAACCCTGACTGCTCTTTAGAAGGCCAGATCCTGAAGATGAAACTGAAATACTTTGGCCATGTAATGAGAAGGAAGGTGAAGACCCTAATGCTGGCGATGACTGAAGGAAAAAGAAGAAGGGGATGATAGAGTATGAGGTGGCTGGATAGAGTCACTGAAGCAGTTGGTGTGAGCTTAAATGGGCTCCAGGGGATGGTAGAAGACAATAAGGCCTGGAGGAACATTGTCCAAGGTGTCGTGATGGGTTAGACACATCTTCGTGACTAACAAAAACAATTCCATCTAAAAAAATATGTCATGGTTTGTCTCAAAGGTGTTTTTTTCTTCAAAAGGCAATTGGTCTCTTTTTTCCTTGAGAATGAAGAAGAAAATGTTTTGCTTCTCATCCAAAAAGCTTAATCAGTTCTGATGGTGGGGGATGGAAGAATAGGTATCCTTCCATTCTGACCACAGAACTGATGAAGCTTCTTGGATGACAACCGAAATATTTTCTTCTTCTTCAAGGAAAAAAGCAGTCCAACTGCCCTTTGAAGAAAAAGAAAACATCTTCAGGACAACTATGACCTTGATGACATTCCTCTCCACAAACATTTGTTCCATGGCTTATAACTATATTTTGTAGAATGAAAACCAAATGGAAGGCGTTTCAGCTTGAGAGGATAATCTTTCTCTGGCTGCTCCTCAGAATCCACAAAATTCAGGAGTGAATTTTGGGCAGTGAAGAATAAGCCATTGCTTGACTTCATTCTGTCTCGTCCCAGCATTGGAAAATTCAAATTCAATGGAATTCAGACTGAGTCCTATGGATATACCTCATTACATTGTCATTTACCTCTGTCTTAAGTAAGATGTTGTCTGCTTTAGGCATGAAAGGAAAATTCCTACAATCCCATAATCCTGTGATTGTAAAATACTGTATGACTTTAGAATACAGATCAAAAGCTGTAATGCTTTGGTATGAAAAGCAAAGAAATAAGTAAAAAAAAAAACAAGTAGAAAATTAATGCAGCAGAGAGTCTGCTTCATGCTTCTGACACAGGAGGCTTTAACCCATAAAAGGTTCGAGAACAATACACTGATTATGATACTTCAATATCTGTTTGCTTTTGCATCTACACACCAAGATTTACACCTCACATAATATGATATAGCAAAACCAGTATAACATGGAGCATTTTGTACGTATCTGATTTGAGCTAGACTAAAATTGCCTTCTTTTTTTAAAAAAAAAACTCACTTTCTATTTTGTCATCAGTTTTTCACTTTGGGGCTCACTGTCCATCTGTGAGAGGATGTGGTGTTGAATTATTAACACCCTGTTGCTCTTTTAGAGGAGCTATTTGCCATTTAGATCGGGTTAAAGCAGACCCAAGAGTAAAGAGAAGAAATACTAATTAGGTTAATACAACAATATCTTCATGTTTTATCTGATCTTGTAAACTTCCCAGCAGTATAATGACACACTTGATACTTTTGAAAATAATAATAAAATAGAGGGGAGAGAGAGAAAGAGAGAAATATATCCGTCATTACAACATAGGTGTATGTATCAGAGGCAGCAGAACACTTAAGTTTTCCTCTTCCTCTCCTTCAGACAAAAGAGCTTTAAGTTGCAGATGGCATTTTTAAATTAAATTTATAGAGTTTGATTTTCAATAACATAACCATAGCTACAGATATGATGGATTACACTTTGGGCATAATGCAGGGATGAATATACAGATGAATTGGTACAGGGCTCCATGCTGTGCTTCATGCATTAATCATGAAGCATCATGCTTATGCAAATGTGAAAAAGCCCAATTAGGCACACAGCACAGAGCACTGGGGATAATGTTGTGGGCCATTGAGCTTTTGAAATACATTCCCTGGCCAAATTTTTCAAGGGAAAGCAGATTTGAGATACCTTTTTACTATGGGAAACAGGTGTACAATTGTTCTGCTGGTCCTTATTTTATGTCTTTGCCCTTAAAACAAAACTTTATCTCTCTTGGCATGACTTTCCTTAGTCATTGAACAACTGTGGTGCAAATTCCAAAGTCACTGACAAGAAAATAAAATGTTCTTTCAGAAGGCAGGCGTGCCAAGAATATTGCAATGTTTCCCAATATTTAGATATTTGGTCTCTGTGCTTCAAAAGGCTCCACATTTCAGAATGTGCTCTGATTTCCACCAGCATATTTCTTGAGCCTCTCTCCCATATGCACTTAATCAAAACCATCTGATTTACACTCAGAAATACCTACTGCATAAAAATGCAAATACTTTGAATATTAAGAGCTACGCCTTGGAATGTGCTGTCACATTAGGGAGACTACTCCATATTCAGATCTATGAAGTTCTGCTTTTAGGAAGCCGATCAGTGGGTAGCATTTTCATTTCTTTCAAAAGCTGCATTTTTCACATTTATCAACAGAATTTGGTTAAAGCATGAAACAAACATTTGTTTATCTATTTCACATTAAAAAATAGAAAGACTTATTCTAATGGAAATCAGTAAATCAGGTTCATAATAATTGATGTACAAATGTTCTATTGGTGACAAATAGAAAGGATTTGATTAAAATTATCTGTTGAGTAGAGTATCACTGAATAGACATTTGTCTTTTCATCAATTAACTGATTAAAATAATTTTTGCATTGAAATATCAAGCTCTGCTTTCCTCATCCTTTTTACTTGCAAATCATTCCCACTACATTTTCCAATCCATGTTACTCACAGTTTGTCCTCAATCCCCACAGAATCCCAAACATATTCAACCTCACTTAGCCAATTAACCTTGAGAACACCAGCCTATTGATGCTTACTCTCTCTGCCTCAGAAGTCCTGGTCTCAACTGTCCAACCTTGTTGCAATAAAAAGAGAAGCACAAAATCTTAAGTTCACCGTAGTGTTGATCTGGCTAGCCTTGTGAAAAGTGTTACCACATCAATTCCTCGTAGTGTAGCAAGCTATCAAAGCAACAAAGCTCTGTTTGAAGGTTTCTCCCTGAGCTAGCTGAGTGAAATAGAACAGGGAGATTGAGGATTATGGCAGCAAGCTGTCCAATGAGAAAGAAATTGTTATAATACAAAAAACAAATTTGCTGAACTGTGTTATGCATAGTGGAGAATCAGGAGGAAGGGAACACTTTGCTTTTAAAAGGTAAGAGAGGAAGGATTCTGACGCACATTACTGCTGGGTTGTTGTTGATGTTGTGTGATAGGTAGGAAATTAGAGAGCAGGTAAAAATGCAGCAAAATTTCCATTTGATAGGATCTGAATTTTTTTTCTTCATTATGAAATATAGATTTTGTTTCTCACAAATAAAATGAAGCACGGAAAAAAGCCTTTTATCCAAAACTGGTGAAGTCTTTGTTGACGAATGAAATAGAATGAACTCTACTGGACCCAGAAAGCCCTGATTTCAAAATTCAAAGTGTTGTTGAGAGTTTTTTCAAAGCAATCAGGAAGTGGAAGAAGAGATGGGAAATGTTCACTAATGAACTCCTTCCTTGCAGGGTAGTTCAAATCCATGGCTTGTATGTTTGCAAGCTATTCCTACATATCTAGATCTCCAATTCAATGTTATCATTTTTCCTGCCAGTAAAATGTACCACCCCTGAATACTTCACCATGTTTTGAACTACTCTCATTCTATTTGATTGAATCAGGAACCACAAAGATATAAGCGTATATTTCTTCCACTATGAGGTATCCTGTTGGAATATAGGGTAAATATCCTATTAACATTATCAGCTTGTCGGTCAGTTGCAAGGTTCAAAGCAATCTAGAAGTTTGGTAAAATACACTCCTAGGTTCCAGTCATTAAGAAGTTAAGAAAGGAGAGAAAATAATTGTTATTATAAATGGTTTCAGAAAATCCCCACATTAACTACCATGTTAGTCCAGTCTGTGTTATCCACAAGATACAAATGCTCTCTGTGAACATTTATAGATCACATATAGTTCACTGTGAACCCTATATTATAGAGATTAAAAACCCTTCAGCTATTGATCCCTTTGTGAAGTTTCAGACTGTTTATCAACCCCCAAATATTCATTATATAAAATTAACATACTAAATATTTCTTTATCTAATTTGATTTTAGCTATGATTAGATACTATGAATAAGAACAGCAATAACAACATTGGCTCCTTGAACAGATCCCTGTGGGTCAATATTGAAAGACTTTGGAGAATCCTGTTGCAGTGGAATGCTTGCTTTCTGCATTTATCTTAGATGTGGTATATTTAAGGGGTGTGTGTAAGAATCCCATTTTTCCCTGTAAACCTCCATAGCTTTCTGCAGCCTTCTTGACTCCCTATCAGAAGTGGTATTCAACAGGTTCTGACCGGTTCTGGAGAACTGGTAGTGGAAATTTTGAGTAGTTCGGAGAATTGGCATATGCTACTTCTGACTAGAGATTTTATAGTATCCTTTCCCTGTCACGCCCACCAAGCCACACCCACAGAACTGGTATTAAAAAAAATTGAATCCCACCATTGCTCCCTATGTTTTCCTTCCTCAAAGTTGTGATAGCATGTGATAGCAACGCTTCCCAGAAAACTTGTTCAGATCTGGAAATATAGAAATATGGGACAACCATTCTCTTCCAACAATATTAGTTCAAGAACACCTAAAGCGGAAATGTTGAAGAACTTCTAAAGGAATTTCTAAAACAACCAGAGAATGAAATAGGGAAAAAAAATAGAAAAAGAAAAACACTGACAAATCCAAAAATAGTGTTTGGTATAGTATTCAATTTCAGGCCCTTTTCCATTTCTTGTCTGTTTATTGCTGAACTTTACTAATTAAAATTCTTAATGGATCTTAATCGATTAAAAGATTCAATTTTAGGATTTAGTCCTATAATTGCTTACCTAGGAGTAAGTTTTATTAATCTCAGTGGAATTCTGAATAGAAAGGTATAGGAGTGCTCTGTTAAAAACTTATTGTAAAGCTTGGAGCTACAAAATAATAAATGTTCATTATCTCACAAGTCTATGCCCTTTCCAAACATGTAGTTTATTGGACATCTGGCATATGGTTTGGTGTTTTGTTTTCATTCTTCCTTTTTAATTTGTCATTTGTTCATAAATTCAGAACAAATTGCCTCTGGTCATAGTGCTGAAATGGATGGTGTTGCTTAGGTGTGAGAAGTAGAATGGAAGACTATAATCCCTGGCATTTGAAACAAATGTCTAAAATTCTCCTGTAGGAGTGGGGTGGGGGAATGGTTGACCTTTTAATAAATGTATCTTACACATAACTATTTCAAAATGCTCCCAGCTGTGATGACTCATAAGCCACTGAAATATTGGCACATAAGTTTGAGATCTAATATCCCTGAACTACCTGTTGCAAAAGTCAGACAAAGGCCCAGTCATCTTTCCAGTTTCACAACACTGCCCCTTGTTGCTCAGGATGGTTTAAAGGGTAGCAGCCAAGGATGCCTGGAAAATGGAATAGCAATTAAGGGTTTGGATTTCAACAGCTCATATCAAAGTATTAAGAAGGCTGGGTCAAGGAGAAGGTAGGGCTTGGGAAAATTAGATAGCCAGGGAGAATCTGATGGCACTTTCAAAACCAATCTTTAAGGAACGTGTTGGTGATGAAATGGTGTCCCTGGAGGAAGCAGGGAGCCTCTGTGCATGCCCTGAACTTACCTGGATCTAAAACAGGCCGCATGGGGACTTCAGGGAGGGGAGGGGTGGATGGGGCCAGTCAGGAGTGGGATTGGGGGGTTCTCCATACTGCACAGAATCTTAGCTAGGGGCTCTCTTGAACCCCTATGAACCCCCAGCAGCCCACCGATGACTATATTGCCGTTTGTAATAAAGAAGAAGAATTAAACAGAGCAAATGTAGAAGGCTTGAAATTAATAATACAGCCCAAGTAAACTGTCCAATTTCAATTAGATAGATAGATAGATAATATAGATATAAACACAGCAAACTAAGTTGATTAATTTAACCTAGAGGTGTCCAACCTTGGCAATATTAAGACTTGTGAACTTCAGGCTGGTAGGGAAATCCAGGGCATTGAAATCCACAGACCTTAAAGTTTCTGAGGTTGGGTTTAATTCTAAACAGAGATTTTTTGATGTTAAATCTAACTCCTTCTCCAAGAAAGCATTTATATGAAGATTATGATGTGAATTGGTTCAATCCATTCTTACTTTAGAGTAGAGCTCATTAGGTTTTTCTCATTAGGTTTATCTTCAGTTGTATTTATTTATCAAATAAACAGAAGCTTAAGCATTTGTCCCTCTGATATCTTTCACTCCTGGTATTCTTGCATCTGTCCATGGCTTTAATTCAGTTTTCAAAATTGTCTCAGAAATATAACTTCCACATCCTCCATTACCACTTATTTGACTCTCTGATCCAACTCAGAGTATTACATCAGAAAATGTAAACAACCTAGCAGGGGATTTCATTTTGTTGACATGCAACTGTAGGGATTCAATTTTAATTAACCGAAAAATCAGAAAATATGACACATCTTCTTTTAAAAAGCATATTTAAGTGAAAGACATCAAAAGTAGGCCCCAACTATGTAAGGGTGCTCTTCCATTTCACAGACACAATGCTAATTATATTAAGCTAATGTAATTCTGTTCACTTAAATAATGAAAGTCAGCAGCAAATGTCTTGTTGATCTTTTGAAAATCTCTTCACACTTTCAATCATGATGTGGAAGAGAAAGAGCTGACAGAAACATGACTTTCATGCTATTCATATGAATGAATACATATTAATGTTGTCTTACATTTTATAGAACATTGGAAATAGGAATCAGAAAATCACGGTAGCAGATATGCTGACAAGCTCATATATAAACCCCTCACACCAGTGCAAGACAAAATCCTTTATATGTTCCTCTGGTTTATTTTTATTGATTGATTCATTTCATTTATTTAGAGATTTATATACTATCCATTCTAATAGATCTGAGTCATTTACAAGAATGCAAACATAGCATTTTAAAACCATTTCAAATTCTAAGACAATGCTCTAAGGATTGAGCTTTTAATTTTAATTGCCTCATCTTGAATTTTCTATCCCTGGACCTCTTATGAAGTCTGATAGACTTTAGATTTAAAAAGTTTATTTCTAATTTTCATATATTTCAGGTATATTTGGCTAATCAAGTTCTTACTCTCTAACCCATATCTGCAGCTTGCATTTGTTTATAGGATAAATTTATAATCAACTCTGTCCTTCACCCTCACATTGTCAATACATAATACAAGCAGAAAATCCTACTGTTACTTTTATTCTACTTCTGTTATTTTTGTATTGCTATTGTCATTCACTATCAAATTCTATCTAAAATTCAGAAAGCAGACTCAGTAAAATCATTATTTCTTCACATTATAATTGCACCTGTGTATGCAATGACCAAAGACCTTTAAAAACCTATCTTGTTTTGTACAATCAAAATAACCATATCAGAGGTGGTATTCAGCAGGTTCTACCAGTCCTGGAGAACTGGTAGTGGAAATTTTGAGTATTTTGGAGAACCGGCAAATACCAATTCTGACTGGAGATTTTACAGTATCATTCCTATGCCACACCCACCAAGCCACGCCCACAGAACCAGTAGTTAAAAAGAATGAATCCTACCACTGAACCATATGAAAGATAAATTTCTATGACAAAAGAAAGAGAAATAAACTTTAAATAAAATTGAATGTATATATACTATCAGAAGTCCAAACTTAAGTTCATAACAAAAATAACCAATTGTATTGTAGTACATATGATTGTCATTCTCCTCAGTTCAACCTCAAACTGCTAAAAGTTTTTAAAACTATAAATGACATTGTTGCAGCAGATCCTGCTTTCAAATCAGGACACAAGACCACAAAGGGTAGGAGAATACAGGTTTATTTGTGCAAAAGGTTCAGAGCATTAGCATGGCAAATTCTGAACCCCTGGCTGTTTCTGAGGGGTTGCTTTTATGCAGCTCACAATCTCAGCTTTTCCCAGGACATTTTTTCTTATCAGGCTATACCATAACATATGTACTACAAAAGGGAGAAGTAAGTCTAATTAGTCATTTTGCACAATTCAGCATATACGTGCTTATTTTACACCATCTGTTATTTTCCATACCCACCCTTGCCACCCTTGCCATTTAGCTGTTTACAGAAAATATCTAGTTCATAGGTCAAAATACTTAGACTTAGATTCAGCAGATTTCCTGATTTTCACAATATCATATGAAGCAAAGTCTATAATGTCTGCGATATAAGCTAAGGAACTTCTGCTAATGATAACAATACTTTTCTGGTAATTTTCTACCCTACTTCATTCCCCTCTTTGAAACTTCACTTAAATCCTTAGATTATTGTGGAGTTTCATAGATGTGAGAGATATCTTCTATTATGTTCAATTTCTCATATTCCCACAAAAACATAGCCTTCTCTGCAGCCTTCTTTTCTACCAGCATAGAAAAACTGTTGGAAATTACTCAGACAAAGATGGGGAGAATACATAGTAGAATAACACATGCTGCTGCTATCATTCCAATGAGTGCAACTATGGCTTGGAGGCCAGGTAATTTAGGGAACCAAGATCCAAATATCTTGCCAAATTCAAACCCATTCCATTTGTGAACAGGTACATGTGCAATGTTTTCTATACATGTAGCACTTTGTTCAATGATTTCACCAATATCATCGAATTCCAGACAGCAATTTGTAAAGTTGAATTTTGTACACACTTCCACTTTAGTGGCTAAGAGGAAATCTAGGGCCAGACGATTTTGGTATATTGCATCTCTAAACTTGTTCTGCTGGATTGCTATTGTACGTAGAGATTGAGCTGTTTCATTTGCAATCAATTCTACGACCACTTGTAATCGGATAATGTGGTTTAGCATATATATTGGGGTACGATAGCCATAAGTGCCATCAGTGGCCCAAGTGGCCAAGAAATAATATTGAATGACCCATTCAGAGGCCACTCATCATCACTCCAATCCCCTATTTTATAATCTACTTTTAGTTGTCTACTTTTCCAATGGTCAGCTTTTACTATTTGGGGATGATTAAGTGGTAACATAAAGAAGGCAGGATTAATGATACCTAAAGTACATGCTCCTTTCCATTTCAAGAGTAGAGTACTATAAGCCATAATGCCACAAATCCAGTGTACACCAGGCTACAGTAATATTCTCCAAGGAATAATTGGACCAGAATTGGTTTGTATTATTTGGCCAGTACTGTCAAGAATTGGTCATTTGATTCCATTCATGTACTTCTAGACAGTCTGTTTCCCCTACTGATGGTCCCTCCCCCTGTGAGTTTGCCAAACACCAATGGGCCACAATGGGAGTATCTAGTTCCCACCTGGACTGAGGCTGATGCCTGGGCATGGCCATTAAATTATAGTTGATTGAGTAGTTCCATTTCTGGGCTGTCCATGGCCATTGGTCCCGCATTTTAGTACCCCTCACAAACGGAGCAGCTAGTAACATTTAAAGTATGTGCTATGGTAGAGGCCAATTCCAGAAATAAATTGCGAGCCTGCTGGGATGGTTGAAACTCGATATCAACTTCCTTCCAAAATTCAGAGAAATATCTAGTATAGTTTCTAATAGGATGATAGCTGGTTTCCAGAGACAGATGTATGATACCTCCTGGATCAGTGCCTTGTGCCCACAATCTAATTCCCATTGTTGACCCATATCTGGAAATCCATTGCTGAGGGTTAGGTCTAGTAATGTTGACATAATTACATTGATATGGCATACAATTTGTGAGCGCATGTACCCTTGTTATCTGGAGAGAAGTTCCCTTGCCCTTATTTGAAGCATTAGTGGCCCATGCAACAGAATCCCAGGTTGGACAGAATCTCTCATCCATGTTCCTACAGTCCCCTTTTCCAGTCCCTACTGGGTGGTTATAAGGGCAAATATAAACATCAGATTGAGTATACGTTCTGTGCCATGACAAGGAAGACCCGCAGGAAGTGGGCCACTGGGCCACTTTGCAGACATCAAATGAAATGGTACCTGGGCTAGTGGCTGACAATATCTGCATCTGGGAAATGATCGGGCCACTACTCAAGCCTCTACTTCTAGCTACCAACCATGTTTGTGCTGGATTAATCCTGGGGTCATAACATTCATCCTTCTGGACACAGATAGAGTACCAGATTCCTTTATAGCAACAAAGAGTTACTTTTCCCTCACATCTGTAATGGATATGATACACCAAGATCATGGTAACTGTTCTCCCTTTCAACACAGATTTAATACATACATTTAATTGTTGGGGCATAAGGGATTTTTGGCAACTGGAGCACCTGATCTTTCAGTTCGCCTTTCACTTTGAAAGATTGATGGGAGATCATCTTTATAACATAAAACTCCCTCCGTCCCATTGCACTTTTATATGTCTGTTGACCATATGCACAGGAGGGTAAATGGAAAGGAGCACATGAATTTGGCTTCCTAGTCCTGGCATGTAGAGCCCCTTCATTAGTTAGGCATTGAGTACATGTAACTAATCCTGCAAATGCCTTTTCCTTAGGCGGACTTTCTTTATCTGTTGTACTTTGGAGTATGCGGACATGCCTAATGGGTATCCATGGAGTGCGCAGAAGATGACATCTCTCGTGTTGTTGTACATGCACTGCCAATATCTAGTTCCCTCATGCTCACACTGAGGGAGATTAGTGGTGGAACAATTAGGAAACCTGGTTACACTATAAGTAAAATGCCTTCCAGTGGGTAGTACCATAAAACACATATCACATGACCTTGCTTCACAAGTGCTCTCTTTTTTGGTACTCTTTCCTTTTCCCATCAATCCAAACTTATTTAATCCAAATCAACTAATTGAAAGCAAACAATGCCTTGTAAGCAGTGGTAGGATTCTTTTTTTTTTACTACTAGTTCTGTGGGCATGACTTGGTGGGCGTGGCAGGGGAAGGATACTGTAAAATTTCCAGTCAGAGGTGATATTTGCTGGTTCTCCGAACTCCTCATAATTTCCGCTACCGATTCTCCAGAACTGATCAGAACCTGCTGAATACCACCTCTGCTTGTAAGGCAGGAAGTACGATTTCAGCAACGGAGTGGTCAGTGCCTGGAATGCACTACCTGACTCTGTTGTTACATCCTCTCAGCCCCACTCCTTTAACCTCAAACTATCCACTATTGACCTCACCCCATTCCTAAGGATGTGCATAAGTGCACAATTGTGTCTACCGTCCCTATCCTATTGCGTCCATTTATTTGTACCCATTTCCTTTATTCTTACTCATGTTTATACTTATACCTATTATCTTGTAAGCAATTGACAAATCAAATAAATAAATAAAAACAGTGTGAATCTTTATTTACAAATCTATCCTTCAGCAAATTCTATTTTTGCTGGCATTTTCTTTGGAGTACTGAACTCTGCTATTGTTCTCAGAATATATCTCTGTTTTATAGACTTCAACAATGGAATGAATTAAATGCTAGCTTTTCCCAGTAAACAGTTTAACTCAGGGGACCTATATTACATTCCTCCCACCCCCAACAAATATTTGCATAAGTCTTTTGCATTTTAAGAAATGATTCTCTCCCCCCGCCCCTGCTTAAACTGGAAACTATTGGAATATTCACATGGGCTGTTAAAAAAAAATCCCCAGAGAGACATGGCAGTGACTGGTTCACTGCATTTATAATGTTATCACTGCTTATAACGCTTTGAACAGTTGTCAGATGTACCCTACAGGTTTGCAAAATATCTGCTAAAAAGAGCTGTTTTGCACTCTTGTATCAGTTACTTAAATGTGTTTCTCACTGCATTAAGTGGCTAATTTTTAAAACATTGATTCAAACCCTTAAGGCTGAACTCTGATGTGAATCTTTCTGGAGAAAAAACTCTTTGTAGCTTCAGAAAGTTGGTGAAATTATGCCATTTTTGGAATAGAAAATTATCCTTTTTGTCAGTACTCAACACTGTTGGATTTGCCAAATCTTTTTATATCAAACAGGACTGGAATTAATAATTGTAATAATTCACAATTACCATTGGGAATAAATACTAGTGTTAAAAAATGGAGTAAAGATGGAAGTGGAAGGAAGTTGCAACATTTTTGTAACTTTTTAAGCTTAACTAAACCTTCCCAGTGTGGATATTTACAATGGGACTATGTCAAATAATAATAATAATCAAGATGGCAGCCTTGACAGCCACAGTATTTGACAATATGCTGTATATACAAAACATGTCAAAAATGGTCAGGGTCCTATAGTGTATTGACCCCTTGCTGCAAATACCCCTGACACATAGAATCACCTATGTAGATTAAATGGAAATGGGTGAGCAGAAGGAAGTCAGTCAGGCACAAAGTCTAACTGTCAATTTGGAATTGACTAATTCAAATCTACTTGTGTAGCATGTGATCTCGATTAAATGCAATGTAATGTATTATATGTGACACTTTCAACTTTTGTTTGGACTGAGGCAGAGAGGGTATTTAGCAGGTTCTGACCAGTTCTGGAGAACTGGTAGCAGAAATTTTGAGTAGTTCGGAGAACCAGCAAATACCACTTCTGACTGGAGATTTTACAGTATCCTTTCCCTGATACGCCCACCAAGCTATGCCCACAGAACTGGTAGTAAAAAATTTGAACCCCACCACTGAACTGAGGATTACTTTTGTTGGTTTTATTCTGAAACTCTATGAACAATGAGAAAGTGTAGGCATAATCATCGCTGTACAAAAAAAAAATGCTCCTATGTTTTCTAAAAGCCCAGCATCTGATTTATCTGCATTAATATAGAATATCTGTCCACAGATGAGAAGTTATTAATGATCACCCTGTCAAGTGAAATATAGTGGCAGGGCTAGGAAAATTGTCTTTGGGGGCTTCAGTCTGTAATAAATTTTACAACAAAAAAAGAGGGGAGTTTGTATGGGTTTAAATCTATACTCAGAAAAACAAAAGGATGAGAAGAATTGTTGTTGGAAGGAGGAGGACGAGAGGACAACGAGGATAAGGAAGAAGCAGCTATAAACTTTAACTCCACATAGGCTTGGTTTATTATATATCTCAAAGCAATTTGAAAAGCTTCTGAAGTATATTCCTTTTCAGGCTGCAAGAGAACTTAAAGCAATAAAAGAAGGAAAGTAGTCTCTGAAGTTCATTTTCATATAGATTTATGGGAAAACCGCTTTGATGTCTTTTGCATTCCCTTGCCAGTTAAAGAAGGAACTTCTATTACATTTAACACCACTTCTCTCATTCCTTTTTTCTCTGCTTCTCTTGCTAGTTTTTAGCTCACCTCCCACCCTTTATGCTTCATACCTCATTTATCTTTTATGAGTACCAGGCATCTTTCCATAATAATGCTGTGAATAATAGAAGAGTCTTGTATTCATTCAGAGTTTTTACTTTTCTTCCCACAATCAACATATTGCATTATTGACTTCCCCATTCAAGGGGGTGTCACGAAGAGCCCAGTGCTGTACAGAAGCACTACAGCATGCTATGGGGTACAAAGGTTGGATAAAATGAGGTTGACAACTTAACTTTAGGGATGCATTTTGTGCTATGACTACCATAGGCAATTGTAATGATTTCAGGACCATGTTTAATAGCTCTGCAAATCTACTTCCTTAACTTGTAAGGGAAGCTTGAGGTAGAGTTAAGAACACCTCAAAGAGTAAGATATTATGTCCCCCCCACACCTTTGGAGAAGTATTGTGGGATTTGTAACACTGAAGGTTGGGCTTGGAAACAACTCAGGTGTTCATGGCCACCATGGTGATCATAGTCCTATCCCAGGTCATTTATGGCCCAAAATAAAATAATGGCCATACACTGGACATTATTTTCTTGAGCAGAGCAGAGGCAATTTGATTGAAGGGGAAGTTACCTGTGTCCTCTTATTTAAGGTTACCAAGACCCTTACTTAAGGTTAGCCAGAGGGGCTTGGGAGTGTACTTTCAAGTCTGCCCAGAGGAATTTGTTGTGCATCTGGTGTATAAAATCACTTGGATTCATTGTCAGTTGGAAGCCAAGCATAGTGCCTGGGGATGGACTTATTCATTTGATGCTGTTGGACCTGAGCAAGTAGACAAGGTCCTTCAGGCTATAAGCATGGCCACCTGTGAATTAAACTCATGCCCTCCTGGCTTGTCAAGGCCATCCTGGAGGTGACATGTGTGGATGGCTGCTGACAATGGTTAACTCATGCTTCAGGAAGGGAGTATTCTTGGTGTCATTTAAAAAGGTGCTGTTTCATCCAGAGGTGGTATTCAGCAGTTCTGACCAGTTCTGGAGAACCGATAGCGGAAATTTTGAGTAGTTCAGAGAACCAGCAAATACCACCTCTAACTGGAGATTTTACAGTATCTTTCCCTGCCACCCCACCAAGCCACGCCCACAGAACCGGTAATAAAAAATTTTGAATTCCACCACTGGTTTCATCCTCTTCTTAAAAAGCCATTGCTGGATCCCATCCTCCTGGACAATGTTTGTGCAGTCTTCCACCTTCCTTTTTAGGGTTATTACTAGGGTTATGATTAGGCTTCTCTAGCTTCTTTACTCTTTCTTCCTGATGTTGCTGTTACTAGGCACCACTACATATATCACTACATTGGAATCCTGGTCTTGATCTACTACCATGATGTCTGATCATTTGGCAGGAATTGTCTGTCTGGATCTGCAAGTCCCACAAGATCTTTGCCCATTCTTTATGACCATAGTGTCAGCGTTCCAGAAAAACAAACTCCTACAATAAAACTCTAAGATAAGTATTTTCTCAAAGTTCTATTTTATTAGAGTTATCATACTGGCACATCTGGGAAAAGCCGAATATGAAAGTTCTGGGTTTTCCTCCAATAAGTAAAAATTACAAATCTACCCCCTGCACTCATCATTCCACGACATGCCCCAATCACCATCCGTTCCAATTTGAGACATCCATTCAACCACTCCTCCACCAGGTGCAGAAATAACATGACCTTGACTTTAAAGAAAAATGCTATTATCTCTAACCATATATGCTCTATGAAATCTCCCTCCCATCTTCCTAAGCTCAAGAATGTGGTAGCATGGAAGCTTCTGGTGCTAATATGACTTCCAAAGCTGACACAGCTTAAATACTGAACAGGTATTTTGGTATATAATGTCAACTACTTGGTTGTGCTGTTCAGCATATGCTATTCCTGTCTCCATTTTACACCCTGATGCTATGTGTTGGATTATCTCAGAGGCCTCTCTGCATATTCTGCATCTAAGGTCCTATTTAGTGTGGTAAACCCCTGCTTCTATGGATCTGTTGCCTGGAGCCTATTCTTGTGCTAATCAGTGCTTCAGTGCTATTTTTAGTGCACCCCTTTCCAGCTACTGGTGGGATTCTCCAATGTTTGCCACATCAGCTATCTGTTGCTAGTACTTCCCATGCAGGGTTTTGTCTTGCCATGGTGCTTCCTCTGCTTGATCTTCTTTCCATGTCTGCTGCTGTCTCAGCATTTTCTCAGCTCATTTTTTTTTTTTTTTGCTCATTTTTGAGAGCCATTTCCTTTGGTTTCTGGTTTTAATCTAGGAGAATAGCTTTGACATTCACCAGACCCAACCCGCCCTCTTTCTCTTTGGTGTACAGTCTCTGAGTAGTGGACTTGGAATAGAAATCTCCATTCGTTATAAGGAGCTTCTGGGTCTTACACCAACAACTTCCATGTCCTCATTTGGGCAGCTATACTGACAGAGTATCTGATGCCTGGTAAGGCATCTGTGTTCATGGCATTAATGTTGTTCTTCCCAAGAAACCAGTCCTACATTTTACCTAGAAAACTATATGGATAGCTAAGATAAAGTGATTTATTATAGTACTTGACTCACCCCTTAGGTCAAATGGCACTTACCTTGCTACTGAGCAAATCTAAGGATATTTTAGAAGTATGATCTAGGAAACATAAATTACATAAATGAATGTTTTGCCAATCCAATGTTTTCTTCATTCCTAATACAATTTTCAAACAACCAAAATAACATAGATTTGGACATCAGCAAATGGAGCATACAAACAAAACTGACAATTTCATTGGTAAAAGGAAATAGAAGAGCTCAATAATGATAAAAGTTATGTCCTATATTGAACAGGTAATGGATTGCTCATTTACAAATTTCAAGTTAACTAAAACTGGAGGTGTATATGTACATAAGTAATCATAATAAGAGGAAATCAGTGACAGTTCTTAAAGGAGGTTGTATCTTTGCACAATATTGTTAGATAAACAGAATCCACATGCTTGTTGTACTCCCAAGACCTTTGATATTATGGCTGCTAATGGATCTGTGAAGACCAGGGCAATAGTCAAAAGAAGCAAACCTGCTCAATTTTAACCTGTATAAATGAATTTAAGGCACTCTATCCCTGGAAATGTGAACAGTAAATCAACCTGATTTGATGATTTACGGAGAAACTGAAAGAGATTGGGAGCACACTATATCTTTCTACCTCATATTTAAATATGAGCCCAAACAACAAAAAATGGAGACTTATAATTGTCAAACTTCTGGACAAAAAAGGCATCTGAACCAGATTGTGTTATTAGATATACAGAAGCATCTACATTTAGCAAATTACTTAAAATACAATTTTAATTTATTAGGTGCAAAATACAGGAGATGAGGGATGTCCTTTGCCTTGCGTATCCATGAGGTGGCAAGAGAAAACAAATGCACAACAATGTAATTATGCAAATCTTTGTGTCAGATATCAGGATGCAAAAGCACTGTGAGTGTAGTATGGCATCTGTGCCTCAGTATTTCTGGAATAAAATGAAATCTGTCTGCTTTTCTTTTTGTTTTTTATTAGAAATGCTGTATCCCATCTTCCCATAAAACTTCCTAAATAGACTTCAGTTCTAAACTTCAACCTTTGAATGGATGAATGACTGCAAAGACAAAAGGTACTATGGGAATAAAGCAATGAAGGGAAAAAAATGATAGACAGCCAATTTATGGATGGCTGAAATATCAAGTCACTCTGGAGATCACAAAGTAGAATATTACTTTATAAGCTGAACATCAATAAATGGGGAAAAAAACCTAGTCTAGCTGCTATATGCACAGTCATCTTGAGGTACTGTTTACATATGAGACATATGGGAACTGGCACATTAAATTCTTGATTGTAGGAGTCACAAACATCATCACTAGTTTGATAGAATGATGAAAGGAGTTTTCTTGATGAGCATGATCACTCAAAATTTGCATTGCTTAAATAAAAACATACAGTTCCAAAAAACTGATTTTTTTTAGATAGGTACCCAATCTGGGGTCGGTCTTGGACTCATAGCTCCTGCTTAAAAAGCTGGTGGTAACTGAAATCTGGAGAACCTTTTCACAGGTCCAACTAATGTGCAAGTTATGTCCTTTTCTTCAGACAGTTACTCTTACCTAAATCATATTTGAAATGGACTTCCCCAATAAACTCTATACAAGCTTTTTCTAGAAGACAACTTGGTAGTTATAACTGATCCAAAATGCAGCAGCGCAGGCAATGATGGGAATGCTACAATATGTCTTTCTTGCACTGCTACTTTATGAGCAGCACTGGTTGTCAGTTGGCTTCTCAGTGAAATTTATGATATTGGTATAAAGCTGTCCTGGCACAGGTCTTATTATTTAGGCAACCCACTATCTCCAGTAATTTCTGTCCAAAGCACTAACATTAACACTAAACCCTAACCCCTAATCCAGCAAATGCAGAACAGGCCAATTCCAGGTTCCTTCAAACATACAATATCATCTTTTAGGACCTGGAAAGTGTGCCTTTTCTATCACAATGCTGCCCTCTGGAATAGGATTCCACTGGAGACCATTCTGAATATCTATGAAAACCTGATTTTGCTCTCAGACCTTCAACTAGGGTGGTTGTCAAGCTTCTGTTGATTTTCTTTTGGATTGTCCTTTTCTGGATGTGTGTGTGTGTGTGTGTGTGTGTGTGTGTGTGTAATTATAATCATGTTTCTATTTTTAAAATGTAAAGCCCCTGGAGTTGTCTTAGAGATGTCAGGCCACCTCTAAATCCCATTAATCAATGAAGTGAAAATTAGGTAGGAAAGTGTAAATTCCCTACTGCAGTATTAATAATAAAAATACCATCAATAGTTAATTAATGATTGACTGCAATTGGAAGTACTAACCAACCCATGAAGGAGAGCTGAAACCTTCCATTGTTAGGGTTTCAGTTCATACAGAAGACTTTGTATCCTAACTTTTTATTGATTCAAATGTTTTTAAGCCACTTCAAAGAAGTTAATACCAAATCACTAGTAGTGTGATTCCTGAGTTCCGCCAGCTCCAGGCAACTACGCATATACCCAGGCAGTTGGGGAAAGGATCATTAAATCTGCTGGCTCTGTTCAACTTGCATGCCCTCCTCAAGAAAGATTGTGCTGTCAAGAGTCACAGAAAATGATGAGGAAGATAAAACCTGTTGTAGGAAAACAGGCAAATTTATGAATTTCCAAAACTTTTGTGAAACAAAATGAAAGTATCTTATCCTACTGAGCAGAAATTATCTCAAGTAAAATAATGAGGAAATTAGGTGCAAAAATGCAGAAACATTCAATTTTAGGAAGATTGAATCCTTCTGACAAATTTTATCAGTCTGACCAATAAAGATAATTTTTGATCAGAATGAACTTTTTGCAATGTTATGTCCTCCAAATGCTTTGGAACTACAGTTCCTACAATTTAGCTGGGTTTTTGAGAGCTGTACTTCCAACTCATTTCAAGATTGTGAGGCATGGAAGACTGATGGAATAACCAAGCAAACTGAACAAGTGCCGCTATACAAATGATGCATTCTGAATTGTTTAGTAAAAAGCCAGATTCAATCTGTGAAATGAAGATGATGGAAATGATGAAAAATTAACTTGAATGGAAGCTGATGATAAATTGCAGTTTGAGGGGGAAGCAAAGTCTCTGCTACTGTTTGATATCAATCTGACTTAATTCTGAGATTTGTTTCACTTTGGAAAAAAATGGATCTAGTTTCTAAATTAAAAAGAAAAACGATGGACATGTTTGTTGGTTGAGTATGAAGAAAATCAAGAGCTGATTTGTGGTTTAGTTCCCAATGCTATGCAAACATTTCTTACAGGATAATGGACTTGGTAATGTTCCTACTTGAGTCAACCTACATACTAGCTTAACTCAAATTAATATTAATGGGAGCAATTTGACTTCTTCTGAGAGTCTCCTACACAAAATGTATCCATAGCCATGAAATTTTTGTTCTGATTTACCTTTATTGCTTATCCAATTATTTGACACATGCTTGAGATAAAGGTGGAAAGATACAAAACACTAAGTTTTTCGCTCCATTTATTTCCAACTTCAATTGGAAATAAATGTTAATTTACCCAACAATCAATGCAGTCCAATATATTTCCATTGTGGTGATATGTGTCTGTAACTCTTTCCAGGGATAGGCTTCATCCCTGTGAGAGGGATCTTGGAGTCATAGTGGACAACCAGCTAAATATGAGCCAGCAGTGTGCAGCAGCAGCCAAAAAAACTAATGTAATCCTAAATTGTATTAACAGAGGGATACAATCAAGATCAAGGGAGGTACTGTTACCACTCTATAAAGCCTTAGTAAGACCACATCTAGAGTACTGCATCCAGTTTTGTTCACCACATTATAAAAAAGATGTTGAGACTTTAGAAAAAGTACAGAGAAGAGCAACCAGGATTATTAGGGGACTGGACGCCAAAACATACAATGAACAGTTGCAGGAACTTGGCTTGGCTAGTCTAGTAAAGAGAAGGACCAGGGGAGACATGATAGCGGTCTTCCAATATTTGAGGGGCTTCCACAGAGAGGAAGGGGTCAAGGTATTTTCTAAAGCGCCTGTAGGCCAGACAAGGAATAATGGATAGAAACTGAACAAGGAGAGATTTAATCTGGAAATAAGGAGAAACTTTCTGACAGTGAGAGCAATCAACCAATGGAACAACTTGCCCTCGGAAGTTGTGGGAGCACCATCACTTGAGACTTTCAAGAAGAGATTGGACTGCCATTTGTCAGAAATGGTGTAAGGTCTCCCGCTTGGGTGGGGGGTTGGACTAGATGACCTACATAGTCCCTTCCAACTCTGATTATCTGTTATCTGTTATCAAAAATATTAGGAAAGGGTTCTCTGCCTGGTTGTTGGGTGGGTGTGGCTATGGTAGGTGTGACCTAGTCAGCCTCCTGCACCATGGTGGAGGGGAGGCATTTTTTTCCCTCCCTGGGCTCTGGAGGTTTTCCTTAAGCTTCCAGGAGGGCAAAAATGACCTCCCCAGGCTCCAGAGGCTCTTTGGAAACCAGAAATGGGCCCATTTTTGGCCTTCCTGAATTTTTGGGACGCCCATTTTTTGCCCTGGCCGAGACTCTGCATACACCCTGAACATCCAAATGGGTTGCATCCAAAACGGGTTGCGTGGGGATGACTGGGAGGGAAGGGGCAGGGTGGCTGGTGCCATCCAGGAGAGGTTCTTCAAACTGCACAGAATCTTAGTTAGGGGTTCTCCCAAATCCCTGTGAACCCCCACCCCACCCCTGTCTCTCTCTCTTTCTGTGTGTGTTTTTACAATGGGTATCCCGAAAGAAATGCTCAAAGCAGTTTTTGAAAACCCAGTGCCCTCTGGTTGTATGGAGGTTATGACACAACCAGTATTGTGTATCTGTGAATTCTAAGTGTTGCAGTTTAAACATATTCATAATCTCTTCCCAATTAGCAGCCCACACAATTAGATTTGGCAGACAAGGCATGCTGTGGGTTCCACAAGCTAGGGTTGTTCCTTAGCTAGCAATTTGGTTGGTCCCACGACGTAGATCTTCTCTTCCATGGCACCTGCCTTATAGAACATTTTCCCCCAAAATATGATTAGCTACATCCCTTTTGATAATCCAGAAGTTCTCTCAAGACTTCATTATATTATCAGGCCTGGGGGTACTCAGAGAACCAGAGATATGCTTCACTAGCTCTATTGATAAGGTGGCCATTCTTACCCTCTCTTTGCCTAGAGTTGGTATATTTGTTTTTGTACAGTATTTATTTTCTAAAATGGATTTTTATAATCTTTGTATCTGTTGATTTATGTGATTGTTGTACACTGTCCAGAATCATTTTCTGAGAAATGATTGGTTATATAAATTTGATTAAGAAATGAAGTACATAAGCAAGTAAGTAAGTAAGTAAGTAAGTAAGTAAGTATATAGTACATAACAGAGAAAGAGAATATTAAAAACTTTACCTCTGTTCTATTTTTCCAAAGTTTACAAGGTACTTGCAAAGCAACATGGACAGAACTCTCAAAGCAGAAGAGATACCTGCTTATGATTCAAGAGAGTTAATGGAGAATGCCAACCTCCACAAGAAAGAGGGGGGGAGAGAGGGGGGCACTCACAGGGGGCGGGGGGGATGGGGAGTGGATGATTGAAGGGCAAACCTACATACTCAGAAATAAATCCTTTTTAGTTTGGTGAGCTTCCTCCCAGGCAATTGAATATAGGAAATGCAGCTTAGTTTCACCAGATTTAAGTGTACTTTGCATATTGAATTGCTGTTACCATATGAAATATATATAGCTATTTTGCCCCCCTCTCCCACCATTCTATGTTCCAGCTGCTTCCTATCTGTATCCTCAATTCTATCCAATCTGCCCTGGATTGTCTGGCACCAATCTTCAGTGTGAAATTGATGAAAGAAAATGGAAGGCTCATAGTTGAGAAATAGCTTCCACTTAGTCCACACTTTCTCCAATTTGTTTGGTTCTTACAGATACATAGAATGCCTGTCAGCAAGCTGACGCTTAAATACAACAGGTGTTTGCCACCTGCAATTGCTTTTCCTTTGCTTTTGATTGTGATCAAAAGAGAAAATTGAGTGAAATTTTAATTCCATCTGTTCAAAGAGGAGGAGCCATTGCTTTTTTCGTCACTGGGAAAGTGTCAAATTAGTGAGCCAGAGAAACTAGAAAGACGTACAACCCAGGTAATAGTCAAATAATTTTCTCTGCTAAAGAGACCAATGTGGATGTGCTGAAAGATGTTAATGTGGTTTTAGCTTACACTTGATCTATACCTTACACAGCAAACTCCTTCTGAGCTATAGTACTTAGCATCTTAAACACACAGAAATCTTTATGGGAACAATCCTACTATTCTTCTTCAAGGTCTTCAGTGGGTTCTCTATTTATCTAATGACATGCCAGGATCCTGGTAACAGTAAACCTAAAAACTAAACACAAAACTGCAGTAGGTTATTCACTGGCTGGACTCATCTAACTTGGGGTAAGATAGAGGAGACAATGTCATCATGCCAATCTCCCAGCTGACTCTGTGGTTAAAAAGGTTAACTTGTCAACCAAAATTTAATATTTAAAGTTTTATACTTACTTTTCCCTGTCAGCTCATGCCATGGAAAAATTGGAGGTCTTAACAGTCAATTTTCTGCTATTAGAATAAAAGCAGTATTAATATGAAACCTGGTCTGTTATTGTCATTTTATTGGCATTTGCCTCCCAAAATCAGGGTTGTCAAACTCCCAGCCCATGGGCCGGATGTGTCACGTGCTGCCTATGCCCATGCCCAGTTTAGCAAAGGGGAAAAAAGTCCTGATACATCATGTGATGCTGCCATGATGACATGAGTTTGACACCCCGCCCTAAATTATAAACAAGATTTAAACAAGCCACCCAACCACATTCTACCTATGGGATGGTGAGTTTCTTGTTGAAGTGATTGCTTCATGTTTGACTGGCGCAATCGTGATCTTCACTGTCACTCCTGCTGGTTCATCAAGGTAAGTGCTTATTGGATGTAATGATAGTTTCAGGCAAAAAAGAATGTGTGAACGTAGACACAGTAGGTGGACAGTGTGCCCTTTTGAAGAAGGTTCTTTTTAGCCTGTTTTTTGTTTGTTTGTTTTGGTGTAATTTAACAATAGAGTTCTGTGAGAAGCGATTTTGGCTAAACTAGGGACTAGACATAACATTAGGGATAGGATAAAAGCTTCAATAGATAAGACAACAATGTGAAGTAGGTGGGCACACAACCAGAACCAGAGTTTTTGGTTCCCTTGGGAGACGGTTCTTAGGTTTCTGACACTGCATTACTTCTATAGGTTTTTTTAATGTTTTCTAAAACAAAAATCCCAAAACGTTGGCTTTGCAATCACATTGTCACAATTAAGAAGTGTGGTTGGAATGGATTCAGAAGAATAGAATAGAATAGAATTCTTTATTAGCCAAGTGTGATTGGACACACAAGGAAGTTGACTTGGTGCATATACTCTCAGTGTACATAAAAGAAAAGATGCATTCATCAAGAGTCAAGAATCATAAGGTAGAACACGTAATAATAGTCATAGGGTAAAATAAGCAATCAAATCATACTAGGAAACAGTCAATATAAATCATAAGGATACAAGCAACAGAGTTACAGTCATACAGTCACAAGTGGGTTCACATGTGGATCTGGAGCCATTAGTTGATCCTCTTTGGGTTAAAAGAAAATAAGAAAGGTTTCACTGTAGTGATGTCCTCAATCTCATTTACATTTAAAACCTCACCTTTGGAAAGACAACTTCAAACATGAAGGGAAATTTATAAATGCATTCTGATTTATATGAGATGCCCTGAGGCAGTTGCTATACTTAATTAAGGAATGTTAATAGTGTGGTGATATCTTATCATGGAAAATCATATCACTGATATTGAATAAGAAAATCCAGGCTGAGAAGAAACATACCTTTTCTACCTATAACCAAAGTAAACTAAATCCAGGAGTTTATGCAAACATTAGGCTACTATTTTATGTTCTAAGGTATGCTTGAAGAACAAAGCTAAGAATTGGAGGCTGATGGATGGGTATGGCTAGCTGTTTTCTTGAGATCTGAGATTGGAGAAGTGGAGTTAGGCTGAAGTGGAGCCTTCAAGATATTTGCCCATTAATCTGTTGCATTCATAATCTAATTGATGTCAATGTATATATTCCTAAGTAAGTGTACATTACAAAATAGAAATACACTTCCAACAACTTACTGTGAAAGACAGTGTCTTCCCCAAACATACATAGAATCCACAGATCAGTAAAACATTGATTAGAGACAACAAAAATAAAGAACAATGTGAAATCATTGATATTTGAGGGATCAAAAATGCTATATATTTAGAAATGGGGATGTACAAAACTCATATCCTTCTTCTTCTTTTCTCCTTCTTAGTTGACAAGAAGTTTTTTTTAAAAAAAAAAACTGTTGTCTTTTAACAGAGAGACAGACAATATGAGATCCTGTGGTTGAAATTCCTCAAAAAAGGGCTTTCAAACTTAATGTGCTAATGATAAAATAAATTATGTACATACTTGGAAAATATGTACATGTAACAGAATGGTAATATATAGACTTTTTGCCCTCCTTCTAATGGACTCAAAACCAAATGCACAGTACCAGCACCCACTGTATTTTCACAGCAACTTTGTTAACAGAGGCATTTGCAGAAGGATCCAGAAAAAAATTAAGATGGCAGCTGTGATTACACAATTGAAGGTCTGCTGTACAGCTTCAATTATGTGGTTTCAGCTGCCATCTTAACTTTTTTGAGTGCTCCTCTGGAGACATCCCAGCATACAAGATTTTAAGATAGGCCCAAGATAGATATTTTTATGTAGACCCAAGTTCTCCTGAGAACCTCATGATTGACTGGAATACCAGTTCTTCTAGCCCTATATTCTCATTACTGCATTGTGCTACACTTTCTCAATGAAAAACAGGAAGATTAAAGAATATAATGAATTGTGAATATGTCTCTTAAAAAGCTGAGACTATCTTTGGCTATTATTAGGTAACAAGAATATACATTATTAGAACTATTATTAAATTGACAGTATCAGGCCTAGAATTAGAAGGAACTATACTCAGAAATTCAATATCTTGGAATTCTCAAAAAATATAATGCTAGTAAAAACAGTTGGTAGCAGCTGCAAATTGAGGGAGCAGAAATGTAATGATAGTTCAGGAGGTACACAAAGGAGTAGCAATTCTAGATAAATTTATCTTAATGTCACTAGTTGCTACAGGGATCAATATGGTCAAAAATAGAGACTCATATTTCTAATACTGAGACACAATACTATTATAACCACTTGATTTGTAATGTTGGACAGATCTATCCTAAATATTTATATTTACATATAATGAAGAACTTTGTTTTTTTTCTCTTGTTATTAGTCATCTCTAATAAAATTGTAGTTAGGACATGGAAAATTCATGACTACTTTGCATATTCAGGATGAACACAAGATTTTTAGGGATTACCAAAAATTGCCCTCCAAACTGGTACTAGGACACAAGGGTTTTCTTGTGAGAGTAATAGACTCTGTATAGACTTGAGAGCTACAGTTTCTCAGAGCAGATAGATCAGTTACATCAACAAGCAATGGTAATATAACTTCAAAATGAAAAGTACCAGTCAAAAAATATGTTAAAATTTGGAAAGAATAATACTAAACAAACAGTGGGATTAGTTTACAACAGGTGTAAAAGGGGACTTTGCCTTTATATTTATTTATTTATTTATTTTATCAAGCAATTATAAGATAACAGGTATAAGTATAAATATAGTTATGAACACATGAAATGGGTACATATAAGCAAAATAAAAAGAAACAATAGGACAGGGACGGTAGGCATGTTGGTGCGCTTATGCACGCCCCTTACAATATTGACAGATGGCAATCTCATTAATGAAGATGAATATACATGTCCCAGGATAATGTTGCAGAATCTAATCTGGGTCAGTGACCAGGACCAGAGATTTTGTCTTCCAACCTTTCGGACTCGTGCTGAAGCCCTTGTTCAGGGAACTTCTCTTTAGCATGGCAACCTATTGTTTTAAGTAGTTCCATCCTCATACACAATAGAGATTATCTATTCATGCCATGTGTTTCATCTCAAACCCAAACAAAAATAGATCACAACAATGCTCCTCCAATCTTCTTGGTCTTCCAGCATAGATTGGTGTTAGACCAAACAGTCTGTGGGTACAGCTAAATGAGATTATCTCCACCAAGTTCATCATCTGGGTCTACTATAACAATTATTTCTACAATAGAAGGGAGTGGTATAAAAGAACATTTTGTATTTTACCCATGATTCTTTTATTGATATGCATCTAAAGCAGAGGTAGTATTCAGCAGGTTCTGACCAGTTCTGGAGAACCGGTAGTGGAATTTTGAGTAGTTCAGAGAACCGGCAAATACCACCTCTGATTTGCCCTGCCCCCATCTAAGGGCAGTTCTCCAAAACAATTACCATTTTTTTATAATTCATATGCTAAAAGGCAAATTTATAAAATATTGAACAGGCAAATATTAATATTAATTGTATGTAGGTTTAATTACAATAACATAACATGCAGCTTTTGTTTAGACTATTCCCCCTAACCTATTTTACACACACACACACACACACACACACACACACACACACACACACACTAATATTGTCCATTGTTGGGCTAACTAGGAAAGTTCATCTTAGAAGAGAGTTAAAGATTGGAGTAATGAAAGAATGATAAGATTGCAGAGAGAAGACTGTGTTTGAGGGATGAACAACATCTATTTTAGCTGTCTCCTCACAGTATTTATTCATAGCAGCTCTATCACCAAGTTGCATGACAAAGCCTAAGGCTTATACCTGCATGTGGGTAGTCAGATATAACTATGAGAGACTTTAAATGCTCATGTATGTCTAATTCAATTTTTGGATTCCCTTCTAATTTTATTGCTTAGAGATTTTGTTAAAATGGCATACCTAGCCAAGTTATTTCTCTTTTTTTCCTCCCTTCTTTTTCTGCCTTTCAAATTAAAACTATTGTTTTCCTAATTTTTTTCGATTACAGAAGTCAACCAGAGTTTTTTTCCCTCCTAGATTTTAGGAAATGTACAGTTTGATGAAAAACACACACACTGATTTGAACTCTTTTCATTGCTCTGTTTCATCTTCCTCAATAAAACCAATATGAACTCTCTGAAATTTTCTAAGGAAGCCACATGAAGAATTCATAAAATACTGCACAATTATTGATACAATAAGATACATCAAATCAAATCAAATGTTTATCATCAATGTAACATTTTAGTGTTTTAGTTATTAAAGTGCATCACAAAAACACCTTAATACAGCCATAAAGATCCATCACATCAAGAACACACACACACACAGAGAGAGAGAGAGAGAGAGAGAGAGAGAGAGAGAGAGAGAGAGATTAATACAACCATATGTACAATCACAGCAATAATATCCCATGTGGATTGAAAGTGAATGGTAGAGCAACAGAGGTGGTATTCAGCAAGTTCTGACCTATTCTGGAGAACTGGTAGTGGAAATTTTGAGTAGTTCAGAGAACCGGCAAATACCATGATACTGACTAGAGATTTTACAGTATCCTTCCCCTGCCACGTCCACCAAGCCACCACCACAGAACCAGTAGTAAAAAAATTTGAATCTCACCACTGACGAACAAGATAAATACAAAGATTGGAAAAATTTTGAAAACATTAAGAGTTGTGCCTAAAAGTTCAAAAACTAAAAATGAACATTCCAGTACTCTAGTTTGAAAATATGACCAGTTAATTTCTATCTTTAAAATCAAAGAATTCAGAAAATTCAGTTTTGCCAGCATTTTCAAATTTGATTGAAAGTCAGTGTTCTAAACATTTTTGTTAAACTAACACTTGTTTTGATATGCTCTTCGTTCTTTCTTTGCAGTGCTTTCCTATTCCTTCCTACTTATTTCTTAATACATTATTTAAAAGTTGTATAAAAGAAAAAGAAATTAAGCAATAACATATCTAAATCTTAGAAGTGTAAGTGAAATCTTTGTACCCCCGGTAATAATCATATAGTGCCCTAATTGTAACAATAGTGGTGCTCACATAACCTAAGGCATCCAGAAAAAATAGTGTTGGTGTTCTATCAATGCTCCCAGCAACTATTAAATCTTTAATAGCATTTGTAATCTCTGTTGTCATCAAATAAGCTTGCAATATTCATTTATCTTTAATTCTCCTATGGGTTGCCTTCTGAGTGGTTTGTAAGAAATGTGCAGTACAGTTAAATATCCCAGGAGAGCTAGCTCAAGAGATACACACTCTTTTGATTTAATTATAACCAAATTAATACACCAATGCATTAAAATAAAGGATTTTAAAAAATATTTTAGATATGTGCAATATAAATTAAACAAGAAATCAATGACAGAAACAGATCTCTTTATTTGAAACCATTTCAGTAATATTAATATGCATTTTTTTCCTTGTGTCTTGAATGCTAAATATCATTCCTATCATTTTATGTTGCCTACTCAAAAAAATGTTATGCTTGTTCTCTGGGGTAAGAAGGCAGAGTATCTGTGGAGTAACACCAGGAAGTGGTGGAGGATTAGCTAGTGCCAGTTACACTTATATTCTGATCTTCCTTTTCTCAGGTGAAAATCCAGGGGTGGCATTCTTCTACTTTGGCCCGGGTCTATAGAACCAGTTGTTATGGTTCCCAGTAGTTTGGAGAACCGGTAAAATGGCCCCCTGGCTGGCCCCACTCCTCCCTGCCCACTTCTCCGCTCCCTGCCCAGTCAATCCCTATTGCACATGCGCAACATTGTGCGCATGCTCAATGTGCCTGCAGCCTGTTTTTGACCACCAGGCCAGTGATACTGCCTGCCTTTCACTGCGGCAGAGCGAAAAGCTTCCCCTCCCTTCAGAAACAGCTCCTGGGCAGCAGAGAAGCAGCCTGGTTGAATCCTGTTTCTCTCTGCTGCCCAGAAGCCATTTGCGAAGGGACGGGGACTTGCAAGGTTTTTGTTTTGCCAGGAGAGGCTCTCGCAGGAAGAGCCGGTGAGAGAAGCAGCCTGGAGATGACACGAGCCTCTCCACTGATCTGCCTGTTCACAGGTAAACCTGTGAGTTATGCTAGCCCTTCCCCCACTGTCCTCGGGGCTTCCCGGACCTTGCCCAGCCTACCTAGCTGCCTCCCCAACATCCCCGGGCTTGGCTGGCTGGCTTCCTCACCAGTGCAGCCCCATCCCATCAGCGATACTGGCTAAGGCCTACCTATCTGCCCCCCACAACATCCCTGGGCTTGGCTGGCTGGCTAAGCTGCCATGCGGTGCTCACTCAATGATGTAGAAGTGCTCTGACAGGTTGGGCGATGGACCCGGCTGCTTCACGTAAGCAGCACCATTCCTACTTCTCCTACCACTTCTGTCACCCACGGAGGTGCTTTGGGAGGGCTGGGTCAGGGCAGGGTGGGGTGATCATGGCCCTGCTGCAGCCGTTGCTGCATGTGGAGGTGCTTAAAGCAGCAGGGCCATGAGCACCCCCTGATGCAGCCGTCACTCCAAACAAGGTGATTTCAGAGGGCTGGAGCAGCGGGTGCTCATGGCCCTGCCTGTTGCAGCACTCGCCACCGTTGCTGCACGTGGAGGTGCTTAAAACAGCAGAGCCATGAGCAATCCCCACTGCTGCAATCACTCCATGCATGGTGCTTTCAGATGGCTGGGGTGGGGGGTGCTCATGGCCCCGCTGCAGCCACACACTACCCCCTCCTCCCCATTTCTTCCTTTTCCCAGCACCTGCTGCTGACTAGAGCTCGCCAGATCACAGTGCGGCCCAGACCAGGTATGTGTGTATGTGTTTGTGTGTGTGTGAGACAGAGAGAGCAGGGGGGGAAAGAGAGAAAGAGAAAGAGGGGGAAGAGAGGGAAAAGAGGGAAAGAGAGAGGGGGAGAGAGAGGGAGAGAGAGAGAAAAAAAGAGGGAAAGAGGAGGGAGAGAGAGAGAAAGAAAAGGAAGAAATAAGAAAGAAAAGAAAGAGAAAATGGAAAGAAAGAAAAAGGGAGAGAGAAAGGAAGTGAAAGGAAGAAAGGGGGGATAGAAGGAAGGGACAGAAGGAAGGAAGGAAGGAAGGAAGGAAGGAAGGAAGGAAGGAAGGAAGGAAGGAAAGAAAGAAAGAAAGAAAGAAAGAAAGAAAGAAAGAAAGAAAGAAAGAAAGAAAGAAAGAAAGAAAGTGAATAAGATATATGGATGGATAGATAAATGCATGGAAGGAAAGAGAGAGGGAGAGAGAGAAAAGGGAGAGGAAAGAAGGACACAAACCCTGGCTTCAGAAGACTCTTTGAAGCAGCACAGCAATCTAGGCTGGCCTGCAAGGAATCTTGGAAGTTATCTAGTCCAACCCCTGCTCCAGCAGGAGATCCTTGCAGAATCAAAAAATAGCAGGGTTAGAAGGGTGTGTGTATGTGTGTGTGTGTCTGTTTGTGTGTGCATGGCTGTCAAAACTCCAAAAACAGGTCAAGTAGCTCTGGGGAAATCAGTGATAAATTAGAACACTTGCTCAGCAACCGGCCATTAAGTGAGGACCACTTGCATTTGGTTTGCCAATCACCTGGCCACACCTACCCAGTCACATGGCCACCAAGCCACACCCATCTGATCATGTGACCAAGCCATGCCCACCCGGTCATGTAACTAACAAGCCACACCTACCCAGTCACATGACCACCAAGCCGCATCCACTAATTAAGCCATGCCCACAGGACCGCTTGTTACAAAGTTTGAATCCCACCCCTGTGAAAATCAGTTTTGACCCAACTTCTGTACTGGAAGCAACGTACTGTGTAAAAGAGAGAGGGCTTCAAACAAGAAGCCCTTTAAAGCCCTTCTATGTTTCTGGTTGTCCATCTCTGATTTAGATTATAAAGTCCGAGACCAATTCTGTAGCTCATGTGGAAATGAATTAGGCACTTTAGCATTAGCAATACAATCATTGAATGAAGAGGTAAATGGAGAAGACATATGATCAGCCTATTTATGCAAATTGTAATCTATTAGGGTAGCAAATGTGAATCAGAATGAGATTTTATAAGTTCAAAATAATATGCCTTTTAGCTTCAAGAGACACCTTAAAGTGTTGGCCAGTCAATATTCTGTAATTAGGATTACATCTGTCTACATCAATGGTTTATTTGAAATGATTCAAGCTGAAGGAAGAATTTCATTAGCTATTTGTTGTCATGGAATTGGCAAAATATTTATTCATGTTGCTGTAACAGACTCACGAAATAGATGTTTTCTGTACGGCATCACTGCAATATCCAAAGAATATAGACATCCCTTATTTTTTTGCCCTAAATCAGTTGCACGTGTTTGTTTATGGGAGATGCATGAGCAATGGGTTTTGTTGAAGTATATTGATACAAGATGAAATGAGAAAAGAGAAACAGCCTGGCAGAAGGCCAAATATGCCAGTTTGGTTATGTTCAGGCACTGCCAGCTCAAATCTCACTATTCCCAGCAACAAATGAGCTCAGCTGAGAATTGTACCTTCAGTGTGCAGCATGACTACAAAGTATAAATCTTTTGTTTAGAATTACTGAGCATTTTTTTTAACTGCCAGTCATAACCATGTTTTGTGGGATCCAATTCCAGCCATCTGGATAATCTTGTACAGTGAAAGAAAATATTTCCCAAGAGAGCTTGTAATTAGCGATTTAAACACACACACACGCACAAACACATACACATATACACCATTCCTCTCTTGATATTATGTTTGCCTAGAAATTCCACTGAAGAAAAGAAAAAAGGGGGAAAAAGAGAAAAGAAGGCAAAAAGAAGAAATGAAAAAAGGAAAGCTAAAAAAGAAAAAAGAAAAGAAGAATTCTGTGGCATTTTAGAGACTAAAATATGTCTAATGAAGAATATTTTAAAGGTAGCTTCCTCAAAATATGTTTAGTGTAAGCCAGCATTTGTAACTGCTCTTGTGGAATATTTTCTAAATGTCCAGGATTGGAACATGACATCAATTTCTTCATTATAAGAGGAACATACAATGAGAAATGTGTCTGGTGCAATCTATCAAGAGTTTGCAAAGAAAAATAAGAAAGTTAAATTGGGTGTTGAAAGTCAGATTGGGTGTTGCACAGTTCTGTAATTGGAAGAAGTCCTAATCAGAGGAAGTAGGATTCTCAGAGATACTAAGGCAAATATAGATAGAGATTAAGGCAGTGATGAGAGTCATTCCAGAGAATAGAGAGGGAATTAGGAAAGTTCTCAAAGGAGGAGTCATTCCAGAGAATAGAGAGGGAAGAAACCAGTGGTGGGATTCAATTCTTTTTACTATCGGTTCTGTGGGCATGGCTTGTTTGGTGGTGTGGTTTGGTGTCATGTGACTGGGTGGGTGTGGCCAACTCAGCAAGGTGGTGCGGCAGCTTGCTGTGAGTGACATCAAGTTGGCCACGCCCACTCAGTCCGATGCTGCAGAGACCACCACGTGGATGCGTTTTAAAAGTCAGAGAACTTTGCCAAAGACTTCTCATGTATTCAGGGGCTACACCTCTTCCAACAATGAGTTGGTGTTGATCTAACAAAATGTTTTCCAGCTCTTAAAGATCAACTTTAAGAGCACCCCCACAGAAGAAGCCGAGAACAAGAGCAAAAGTAATGGTGGCGGGGGCGACAGGGGCCTGTGATGGGTCCCTCCCGGATGACAGCCAGGACTTTGGCACCTCCTTTTTTCCTCAGAGGCATGGTGTCTGCCTCCCTTCACACTCCCTATGGAGACACACATGTCCATCACCCTCGCTGCCACTATGTTTGCTCTCGGTTTTCAGCTTCTTCGATGGGAGCACTCTTATAGTTGACCTTTAAGTCGTCCCGGGATATCTGCCCACCTGCCTGGCATCCACCCTCTCAGAGCATGCTTTTTTCCTTCTCCTGGTGGACACGCCTCTTCCAGCCCAGCCCAGCCCGGCCTGGCCAGCCAGCAGGTAGCCACATGTCCTGGGTGTCAGGATTCCAGCAGTTACTCCAATTAAATCATGAGCCTTGAGCCACCTCCAAAAACTGCAAAGGATTTATTAAAAGTTAATATGCCAGCATTAGTCTGGGCATAGATGACTTTGAGATACATAATTCACTGTCATCCTTGATCCTGCCTTTTCCCCCATCCCTCTGGGTGAATCATCCAACAAAACACATCCATAGCCAAGTGTCATCAATCATGCTCTCCAATTAGGTTTTTGCACAGCAGAAGCTTCAGTCATCTAATCAGTCTCTGAAGAAAATATGAATGGAATGTACTTTTGATTCCACACTGCTGCCTGCTCTTTGAAACTCCCCCGTTCCTTTCTGTTGACAACTATAAAACATGTGTACAAAATGTTTTATGAGTTGACACTGGGGTTTCTCACCCCCCTTGTTGCGAGATGCCTGCAGCTGCTCCGTGCTTTTTTTGGTGTGGCTGCACTTCAACAGCTACATTGAAAAAAGGACATCCTGTTCTATGTGCTGGGCCTTGTTCTAAGCCAAAGATCAGTAGCCACCTCTTTCACAGCGCAAAGAAGCCTCCTCCAACAGGTCAGCTGGTCTCATCTTTCTCTGCCTGTTTGCTCTGTATGACCGAGGAGGAGGAGACCAGCTGGCCAAAGGGGCTGCTGCTGGAGGTGACTCTTTTTCAGTTTCCAGCTGCCTCTTTTGGTGCAGAAAGTCTCCCCCAACCGGCCAGCTGGTCTCCTCCTTCTTGGCCATACAGAACAAACAGGCAGAGAAACAGGAGATCAGCCAGCCAGTTGGAGAAGGATTCTTTGCCTTGTGAAAGAGGCAGCTACTTATCTCCAGCTTTGCTCCAATTCTCCAATGGTCTGGTGCCACCCTGTTCTATGCACTGGCTGCTCAGACTTGCCGGGACTGGCACATAGAACAGGGCGTGCTTTTTTTGGTGTGGTTGCTGAACTGCAGCTGCATTGAAAAAAGCACACAGCAGCTACAGGCATCTCGCAACAAGGGTGGCGAGGAGCCCTGGGACATCCACTCACTCAGCTGTTGGCTGGCCAGGCCAGGCCAGGCTGGAAGAGGCATGTCTGCCAGGAGAAGGAAGAAAATGTGCTCCGGCAGGGCAGGCTGTCAGGCGTATGACCTGGGGCTGCTGCACATGCGCACTGCATGTGGAGCTGCTGCACATGCAGTGCACATGTGCAACAGTCCTGGGACATCCAACTGAGTTGTGCCATGGCCACCATGTGGTAAAGAAAGCTAGGAGAGTGAGTGGGACAAGTGAGCAACTGGGCGACTGGGTTGGGGGATGTGGCCAGCCACGGGTCGCCATCGGTTTGGCAACTCATGCCAAGTCACTGCTACTGGTTTTCCCAAGCTGGTGCAAACTGGTTGAATGCCACCTCTGGAAGAAACTGTCAGCCTCCTAAGTAGACCAGACAGGAAATATGACCAATTGAGCTTATTGTACTTTATTGTAAGGATATATTAATAAATCTCGCAAGTCTGAAATTAGAAATTTCCTGCCATCTCTTCTTGCCAGCTGAATAATTAGAGCAAATCCTTTCTTCTTTCTCTGCCCATTATTCAGTTGTGGGTTGTCCCCACCACTCTCTTGTCTGATTTTTCACAAGAGAGAAGCTTTTTCCCATTCTTCCAAGGTCATTCTCATATTCCATAGCAGAAATGAAACTCAGAGTTAAAATACATAGAAAAAGCAATGGAACTGTGAGAGATAGATAGCAACTCATAGGGAAAAGTGAAGAGAGCAGCAAAAGAACTTAAACTTAAAGATCAATGGATCTGGAATAGACAGAAGGGGAGACAGGATAGATGGATGACAGATAGATAGAATGATAGATGATAGAAGAGATAGAAGATAGATAGATAGATAGATAGATAGATAGATAGATAGATAGATAGATAGATAGACAGACAGACAGACAGACAGACAGACGGACAGACAGACACATATAGAATAACAGAATAACAACAGAGTTGGAAGGGACTTTAGAGGTTTTCTGGTCTAGTCAAATACTCTAGCTAGATAGATCAAAGATAGATCATAAATAGGTAGACAAATAGACAGACAGACAGATTGACTAATTGACTAATTGACTGGCTAATGAGAGAGAAAGGGAGTTAGAGAGAAAGAGGGGAGGAGGAAGGAGAAAAAGGAGGAGAGAGAGAGAGAGCAGAAAAAGTTTAGAAGCTGGTGGGAAAATGCATTAAGAAAGGGATTGTTAGGCTGTCTTGCTACATAGAAGGGATGGCAGAGAAGAACATGGGGGTCTTTTCTATTTCTTTGAACAGAGACTCATGCACAGGAATATGGTTGAATCAACCTTCTAACCATGAAGGTAGCAAAAAATTGTACTGACTGAGCAAGATCTTCATTAGGACAGGCAAGCAATGTGCTTAGAAAATAGTCATTAAATAAGGAACCAAATTGTCTGGAGATAGATGTAGCAAAGTTTAATTATTCAGGTACAAACTACAGTAAACAGGTTGAAAAGTCCCAAGATTGTTACAGGATAAAGATTATATACCCTGAAGAGAAGAATATGTGACAAATTACAAAATCAACTTAATTAATATACACCCCTAAACTATGACGCATGTCAGGTGAGAAATAAATGATTATATAGTACTAGGTCATAGTCAGGGGTGGGATTCTACCAGTTCGCACCTATTCACTAGAACCAGTTGTTAACATTCTAAGCAGTTTGGAGAACCAGTTGTTCGAAGAAATTACTGGCCTAGTCCTGTAAGGAAGGCAGGAAGGAAACATTCTGGTGTTGCTTACAGAAACTGCCTCTCCATTAACCCTTATTACATTCTTGGCAGGACTAGACTTCCTGGTACTTTGCTTGTGTGGAGTGACCATGTAAAGTTACAATGGCACTGATATAAGTGACTTATGACCATTTTTCCCACTTATGACTGTTGCAGCATCCCCACAGTCATGAGAGGCCAGGCGAGGAGATGCGTGCCTTGATGTGAGTGATATTGAGTTGGTCACACTCAGCCAATAACATGACCAGCAAGCTATGTCCACCCAGTCACATGAATACCAAGCCATGTCCACCACCTAATCCATGCCCACAGAACCAGTTGTTAAAAATTTTGAATCCCTCCCCTGGTCATAGTGCCCCCTTTCAGTACTTTCAAATTTCCATTTACATGCTTTTTCTCCATTTCTCTGGTATTTATAGTATAATACAATAAATATCAGTACTTTATTATACTCATCTATTGGTCTTTATAATACTTTCCTGGGAAATGTCAGTCTGCTTTTCATTATCTATTTTAATTCCCTTTCATTAGACCTTGGCGTTTCAATTTTGACCCTTTGTTACCTATTTATAAGATTTACATTTGTTTTCCTAACACTAGTGAAACATTTTTCATCTTTAAGACAATGGTCCCTACAATTACTGAATATATTGGTACATAATGAGATAATGTTCTCCTAAACAAACCTGTTCTAGATAGAAATGTGACTTTGCTTAGTCACATTGAATATAAGTCCTTTGCTTCAACTCAGTTCTGGGTTTACTAGTACCGTGTTTCTCCAACAATACGCTTCCCCCATAAGAAGACCCAGAATGTTTTCTAGGCATAAAATGAAATTAAGCCCCTCCCCCCAAATTTAGGCCTAATTTAAAATATGTGAAATTGGGGGAGAAGATGGGGGGAACTTGCCATTAGGAGTGCCTCGTGGGCAGCTATGCCTCACCATCAGCCACTCCTAACAGTCAATTGTGGTGGAGCATGGAGGGCTCCCTTACCCCTACCAAGCGCCTTTGCTGCAGAACCGGGTCAGCAGGTGGGTGGTGGTGGCATGGATGTCCGGTGGTGTTTCAGCTGCTTCTCAGGCCTCCATAGCTTTCACAGTTCCCACCGGTGCTGGAGCGTCTCTCGCCAGCACTGTCTCCAACAACACCATCTGAGTCGCTCCCGTTTTTCCCCCATCCCCGTAACAGGAAAAAATTTTTTTGAGGTACCTGGGAGCACCGCATGCTGCATTTTGGTTTAATCCCAAGCAGCTGGGTGGGCCTGAAAAGAGCCGAGTGAGCATCTCTGCTGCTGCTACCCTTGGTGGTCCAGCCTTGGGCTCTGCAAGTTTGCAAAAGTCCTGGTACGTAGCCCATTCCTACATTCCAAGCATGCCCAGGCCAAGCTGCAGCTGTCCCTCTCTCACCAGCACCATCTCCAATAACAGTGGCAGCAGTGGCGGGAACCGTGGAAGCATTTCAGCCACTTTTCGGGTGGGGGAGCCACCTCTGTAACTTCCATGGTTCCCACCGCTGCTGCCGCTGTTATTGGAGATGGTGCTGGTGAGAGAGGGACAGCTGCAGCTTGGCCTGGGTGCTTGGAATGCAGGAACAGGCTGAACACCAGGACTTTTGCAAACTTGCAGAGCCTGAAGCTGGAGCACCAAGGGTAACAGCAGCAGAGATACTCGCTCGGCTCTTTTCACGCCTGTTAGGAATACAAGTCACCTAACAGGTATTTGGGTTAGAAATATATAAACCAGGATAAACATTTTAAAGCTGTATCTTTAAGAAAATGCAAAACTGTAGGTGGGTGTGGTTTCTCAAACGGCCATATGATGGAGCCAGAAACCTGGGTTGTTTTAGTCTTAGTCTGAGTCTTAGAAGAGAGTGTGAGTGTAGCTCTGTTTCCTTCTGTTGGAAAGTATTGCCGTTGCTCCATTTCTTCTAATTGACTGATATTACCGGATTTAATGTAAGTCTGCTACTGAACTGTTTTTGACACTGGAATTTGATATTTGGATTATCCCTGGATGAAAACTGACTGATTTTACCTGTGAATGACTTTGGACTGCCTATTTTGGACTTTGCTTAAACCTTTCTGGAAGTAAAAACCTACATTTACTGTACAGTGTATCTGTGTGCTGTATGTGTATTATTCAAACACTCCTCTCAAATACGTCTCCCTATATGCACTCATTCTCCTAACGGGGAATTACCTCAACACTGGTGATGGGCCCAGACCATACCAGGCTTAGATAACTGAGAGTTAGTGTGAATGCACGGTACTATATACAGACAGCTGTTTACTGTTTAACTGTGGTTTACTATCCTGATAAAGATGGCTCAAGACACTTCAACAAGTCTATCACTGATAACCTGTTTGGATGGAAAAAACTATGTTTCCTGGTCTATGAAGTGCAGTCTACTTCTACGTACAGAAGGTTTATGGAATGTAGTTCAAGATCCACTGGATGTAAATGCTTGGGATCCAGCTAATGAGGATGATGCCAAGAAGCTTGCTGACTTTAACCAGAACAACGAACAAGCTCTTTGTATAATTGGACTAACACTGAGTGACCAGCAGCTAGTCCATTCTCGTGGAGAAGAGTCTGCTCCTAGGTGTTGAGGGAATTTGAAGATTCATGTTCGTGACAGTGTAGGTGCACACATACATCTTACACGTAAACTGTTTAGAGCACGTCTTCTGAAAGGTGGAGATATGTTAGCTCATTTAAACATCATGGAAAGAACTTTTCAAGAGCTACATGAAAAGGAACTGATATTTTCAGAGCTGCATCAATTTTATATCATTCTTTCCTCATTGGATGAAAATTATGATGATTATGTATCTTCACTGGAAGTCCTGCCCAGAGATAAACTGACATTGACTGACATTACTGGAAGATTGTTAGAGGAAGCAAGAAGACAGTTGGATAGGGACCAACTGAGGAAGGAACAACCACAAGAAGAGGATTTATCTTCAATTGCCTATACTGTTAGGAAATGTTTTTCTTGTGGGGCTAGGGGACATAAAGCTAGATTCTGTAAGAAGAGCAAAAGACAGAATACTGGTAATCACCAGAAGGCCAAGAAGAATGTTAGTTTAGCTATGTCTAGCAATTCAACTGTAAACCATGATTTGTGGGTTGCTGATAGTGGAGCATCGCAATGCATTACTAAAGATAGAAAAAGATTTGTAAAGATGTCCACAAGTAAACAACATGTATCATTGGCACATGGATGGAAGATTAAAGCATCAGGTGAAGGTACTGCATATTGTTCTTGTATAAACGAACATTTAACAATGTTATATGTACCTAAACTGAAATTTAATTTATTATCAGTAGGGGCTTTAGTTAACCTTGGTTATGTAGTAACCTTTAGGGGAGATAACTGTATAAAAGAGAAAGAGGGTAAAAGTGTTACTGCTACTTTAGAGAATGATTTATATGTGATACATGATGACCAGTTGAAGATGGCTAACTCAGTTTATAACAATGTTAAGCCACATGATGAATGTATACATTTATTACATAGACGTTTAGGGCACATTAATTTCAAAATGCTCAAACAAACTGTTAAATTGTCAGAGGGAGTAAAATTGAAACCCTGTAGCAAGTATTTAAACTGTAATGCCTGTAGCCAAGATAAAAGTAAGGTTACTCCAGCAAACAGACTTAATGGGTTTAAGACCAAAGAACCTTTAGAGGTTGTTTTTGCTGAAATAATTGGTCCTAAAAACCAAGTTTAGGAGGTGCCTGTTATATTTTGAGTATTATGGACCATTACTCACGATATGGTTTCTGCTATCTAATGAAAAACAAACAGAAACATTGCAACATTTCTTTAACTGGCTAAGGTTTGCTGAGAGAAAAATGAAAAGCAAAGTAATTACTTTAGTTACTGATAATGGGGCTGAATTTGTTAACAAAAGATTTCAAACTATGCTGAAATTGGCTGGTGTTGAGCATAAATGTTCTGCACTTTACAGACCACAACATAACTTGTTTGTAGAACGGAGAGGGCAAACATTACAAGCCATGGCTCGTACTATGTTATCTGATTCAGGTTTACCTGAAACACTGTGGGGTGAGGCCATAATGTGTAGTAACCATGTTTTAAACAATGTAGTTAATACAACAACTGGAGAATTGCCAATCACTCGTTGGCATGGCAGAAAACCAAATTTAAGTTACCTACACACATTTGGAGCTCCAGCATGGGTGCATATTACCTCACAAGTAAGACTGAAAGGGCAACATAGAGCTAAGAAGTTATTTTTTGAGGGTTATGAGGCCAACCATAGATCATTTAGATTTTGGGATCAAGGCACAGCTCATGTTTATTGTAGTGCTTATGCAAAATTTCTTGAGCACATTGGGTGGGATAAACTGGAACAGGAATCCAGCAATGATATTATTATTGACACCCAAATAGTCCCTAAAGATAAAATAAATAAACCACAAATAGCCATTAAAGAGGAAGCACAGGAGGAAGTAGGAGAACAGGGACAGGAAGAGGTAGAAGAACAGGAGCAGGTGGCACAGGAGAGCCCACCAGTTAGCCCTGTATTACCTAGACATTCAACCCGAATAACACAACCATCTGATAGATATCAGGCTAGTGTTGTATGCCAAGTGAATACAGTTCCAAGTAATTATAGTGAACTGAAACTGTATCCTGCTAAGGATCAGGCTGCTTGGGAGAAAGCAATGGATAAGGAACTGGAATCATTAAAAAGACTGGAGGTATATGAAAATGTTAAGTTACCACCAGGTAAACATGCCATAGGATGTGAATGGATATATAAACTGAAGACAGGTGTGGATGGGACCCATAAAGCCAGGTTAGTAGCACAAGGGTTCAATCAGACAGCAAATGACTATGATGAGGTGTTTGCACCTAGTCTGAAGGCTACTACATTAAGGGCAGCATTACTGTGGGCAGCTAAGGAGAAATACATTGTAAATCATTTGGATGTAGAGACAGCATATCTGCATGCACGGTTGCAACACACTATATATTTAAAGAAACCTTTAGGTCTCAAAAATGATAATACTGATAAAACAACTGATTGCTGGAAATTGAAAAAGAGTCTTTATGGCTTGAAGCAATCAGGATATGAGTGGAACCAATGTATGGTTAAAGAAACCGGATTTGAAAGTTTATGAGCTCTGGCATATGCTGATAATTTCAGGTCACTGAAGTGCGGAAGGTCATATAGAAAGAATAAATGAGAATCAAATTGCAAAATATGTTAGAGAGAGTGGGTGGGTTGAAAGACCAAGAAAGTTGTGCTTGATTGGAGTTGATTAGATCTTCAAAGAGACAGATGAAAAGTTTTTTTTAAAAAAAAATATTTTTAAAAAAACTATGTATAAATCAGACTATAGAACTGGTGGAAGTAAACATGTTTGGCAAAGATAGAAAGGTATGAAGAATATAGTAAAAAGTTCTGGTGACTGCTCATTTATGCACATTTTTCATGCCTTTTATTTCTTTGGTTACTATTTCTTACTCTTTTTGTGTGTGTGCTTTGAATAACAGCATGATGGTTACAGGCCCTGCCAAATTATTGGACAATATAGGGTAGGACTACCTATCATCTATCTCAGTTCCTGTTCTTAATTGCAGTAACATAGGTTACATCAAACAAAAGCAGCATTTTGCCTAATATATTGAGACCAGCATTCATATGAAGCTTAGCTTAGGAACAACCCTGTTATTTAATCATGATTACAAAGAAATTCAACACCCACAATTTTCCATAGAATAACCTCTTTATGGGTTCTCTTTGAGTGTAATTGCCAATATATAGTTAAAATGGTTGTGGAAAAACTTTCAAGAGAAGTGCTTGTTTGAATCTTTTAGATTTTTACTTACAAATATTGCACAAAGGGTCCCATGAGAAACATTTGTCACCATCCACAGAGCATAAGTTCAGTTTTATTTTAACATTACAGTTGTTATAATCTGACCTCTTCCTTACATATGAAAATGTTTGCTTTCTCTTTCCTATCTGCAGCATTGGCCCTCAAATTGCTAGATTTTACCAGGAAAGCCACAAAAAATAAAAACTCCAAAACAAGTCATAAACAGAAAGTTGCTCTTTTCATTGCATTTTAGAATCATGGTGGAGCTGGACTATGAAAGAATTAGTAGATTTGTTATACAAGGTAAATAAAATTAGAGAAGAGAGGAGAGGAGATGGAAAGGAAAGGATGGATAAGACAAGGCAAGATGTTAAGGTAAGATAAGGCAAGGTAAGATCATATTTATTGTTATATATATATATATATATATATATATATATATATATATATATATATATATATATATATATATAGATCTTGTTGTTGTTTCTCCGCATAAGATTTATATCAGCAACGTTGCCTAGATATATATATATATATTGAGAACTCAGAAAACAAATATATATATATATATATTTGTTTTTAAGTATTCATGGGTACTTACATGTATGGCATTCAGCTTTGCTCAGGTATTTTCCCACATCATTATAGTTCTGCTTTTAAAGTTGTAGCAACATTTCGGCAGAATCTCATCTGCCATCATCAGGCTTCTGTATAGTGTTCATCTGTGAGTCAGACTTTTACAGCCATTTCTGTTTTAAATTTGGTGCTATCCTATGATGTGCCAGAATGGTTTTTTCTCCTTCCTGATTGGTTGGGAGTCTTGGTCTGTGTTTATCCCACCACCACCCAGCACAGATAAACTCCGTGGCCAAAACACTAATTGCCAGAACCAAACGCCTGGCAGACAAGACACACATAAAGACTTAACTAGGCACCCTGACTAAAGTACTGACCGCCAGCGGCTTCCACAAAAGCAAAATCACTGGCTTGATCCACAAAAACACACTGAGACATAATGGAGACCTACAAGATGAACAGACCTATGGAACAGCTGTCCTGCCTGACCTAAGAGGTACTACAGACAAAATCAGTAAGATACTACACATACATCACATCAAGACTGCCTTCAAAACAGACAGAAAAATAGCAGCCACCCTAAGAAACCCCAAAGATAATATTGATCTGGAAAACCAAGGCATATATGAAGTCCCCTGTGCATCATGCCCTGCCACATACATTGGACAGACCAATAGAAGAATAAGTACTGCCCAGATGAACACAAAAATGCAGTAAAAAAGCTGGAACACACTTCCTCACTAGTCCAACACATGGAAGCCACCGGTCATAGCATCAACTTCAATGGCACCAAAACCCTAGCCACTATAGAAAACCCCAACTACAGAATTATCACAGAAGCCATAGAGATTGAAAAAAGACCTGAAAGCATGAATAGAAGAGATGACTCCACCAGACTGTCAATTATCTGGAAGCCTGCACTCTCAAACAAAAAAATCTCCACACCACAAGCCAGGCAAACACCTGGGCACAAACAGACTCCCCCTGATACTTCCAGCTCAAACACACCCCAACCAGGCACCCAGATGAAACCTAGCTTCCTAATAAATGATAGCCGTCTATTTACTCGGAGCCAAGCTGCACTAAAAGCCTCCAATACAGGAAACACAATGTTGCCAGCCAATCAAGACCAAAAAAAAGCTACAAAACAGACAGAAGATATTAGAAACACCAATCAAGCAGAACACAGCAAACTCCAATACCAATAAACACAGACCAAGACTCCCAACCAATCAGTATGAAACTCTCAGAGCGAACACACCCACTTTTATTCCCTGTGGGGTGTGTCAGTCCCTCAGCTCAGTCTCTGATTCGTCCCTTCCTCCTGCGTTGCAGCTCACACTTTTGCCTGCGACACTGCCTTGCATCGAGCCAGCATTCCTCTGCTTGATTCTCAGTCAGAGACTCTGATATGCCCTCCTCCTTTTCCTGATTAGCCTCAGGTCTTCCCTCTCAGTTATCTGCCGACACCTGAGGCATAATCAGGGAGGAAGGCATTGGCAAAGAGGAAGGTCCTGGGGAGGAAGGCATTTCCAAATCCTCTTCTTTCCCATTGTCCGAGTCTTCATCCTCTAACAATGCAGGCTCAAACCTCAGAATCACAACACTATCCCTCACCGCAGGGCCCTTCCCCCAAGTCCGACAATCAGGACGTGGTTTCAGTGGGAACTGTTCATGGATCCGGCAGACCATGAAGATGGAACACATGCTGCAAAAATAACTGGGCAGTAGTACAAGCCAACGGTAACTTCCGACAGGGGATAAAGTGGGCCATCTTGGTTAACATAGCAACCACCATGAGTACCATCGTATATCCCGACGCAGAGGGCAAATGAGTTAAGAAGTCCATGGAAATTGCTCCCCATGGTCTGTCTGGAGTCGGCAGTGGTTGAAGGAGTCCAGGAGGCGCACCCGTTGCGGCTTTCGCTTGCCGGTACAGTACACAGGACCTGACATAGGCGTAGACATCATGCCGGACTCGAGGCCACCAAAAAGTCCTTGTGACAAGATGAAGGGTCTTCAAAAACCCAAAATGGCCGGCAGCAGGGTTGTCGTGACATTGAGTCATAATAAGGGCTCTAAGTGTCCCCATGGGCACATACAACCGGCCCTGATGTTGGAGTAAGCCCTCCTCCAAAGTCCATGGGGAGTCAGGTCCAATCTCCCCCATCCTCTGCTGCAACCAAGCATCCAAGCGCTGTGCCTTTTGCACCCGAGTCCGCAAATCCACCAGTTCCCGGACAACGGCCAAAGATTCCGCTGGCAGCACCATCCGTGGAGGAAGGGGTTCCGCAGGGCAAAGGTACTCAGGTTTGCGGGACAGGGCATCCACCCTCTGATTGTGACCACTGGGAATATAGGTCACCGAAAAGTTGAATCGGGCAAAGAACAACGACCACCGGATCTGCCACTGATTCAACTTCCTCGCCATGGACAAGTGTTCCAAATTCCTATGGTCCGTCCGAACCTCCACCTTGTGTTGGGCCCCCTCAAGATGATGTCACCAAGTCTCAAACGTAGCCTTGATAGCCAGCAACTCTTTTTCCCAGATTGTGTAATTGCGCTCAGAAGGAGTGAGTTTCTGGGAATAGTACGCGCAAGGAAAAAGAGTTGTGCTATCCGCCGGGGCTTGCAACAACACAGCCCCAATAGCCATGTTGGATGCATCCATCTCCACCACAAAAGGACGATGCGGATCAGGATGCCTCAGGACAGGTTCAGCGATGAAGGCCTTCTTAAAGGCCTCAAAAGCCTGTTGCTGAGGGGCCCCCCCACTGGAACAGGACCTTCTTTCGAAGGAGCTGGGTTATGGGACCCGTCAGCTTGGCAAAACCCTGGATAAAGGTCCGGTAAATAGCAAACCCCAAGAGGCATTGAACATCCTTCACACGACGAGGGGGTTCCCAACTACACAAGGCCTCCACCTTACATGGGTCCATGGCGATGCCTTCGGGAGAGATGATGTGCCCCAGGAACTCTATGGAAGTCTGGAAGAAGAGGCATTTCTCCAGCTTCACATAGAGTTGATGCTCCCGAAGACGTTGCAAGACCTGATGAACGTGTTGAAGGGGGCTGTCCCTGGACCTGGAATAAATCAAAATATTGTCCAAGTACACCACCACGAACCGATCGAGCATGTCTCGAAACACATCATTCATCAGGTGCTGGAAGACCGTGGGGGCATTGGTCAACCCAAACGGCATCACGGTGTACTCAAAATGGCCATATTGGGTGCCAAACACCATCTTCCATTCGTCCCCCTCTCGCACCCGCAAACCCCCAACCAATGAGAACACACCCCCACCCAATCAGAACACAGCCAAGTCCCCACCCAATCAAGTCACATCCCCACTAGCAGTTAAAAGGAAGAAGCAGCTGCAAGCTCACATTACTCTGAGAAGCACAGAGCCGAAGACACAAGCCTGAAGATGATGAATGAGACTTCATTGAAATGTTGCCTAGATACTTCCAATCTTACGTGGGAGAAAACCCGAACAACCAAAGATCCACATACAAATACCCGCGAGAACCTCAGAAAAGATAGATAGATAGATAGATAGATAGATAGATAGATAGATAGATCGATCGATCTTTGGTTATTAAAACCCAACCATTTGGAAACCCGCCCTCATGAACAGACGAGTACCTAACATGAAGAATGACACCAGACCCACACCCATGAGAGCCACACAAGATGCCACCACCACACTTCCATGTAGAAAACAGACTCACACCCACTCAGAAGATGAGACACGACCATGGACCAGAAGCTGCACTGCAGCTGCATCACTACCCACTTCAAACCCCTCCGAGCCATACATGAAGCAAACCGACACCCACTATGAAGATGCAGCACAACCACGAACTCGAAGCCAAACAGCAAGATCACAGCTCACCAACTCAAATCCCCCAGCAACTAAGACTAACCTGAGCACAACCAAGCCCCCACCTGAACAGAACATGCCTGCAACCAATCAGAACACGGCCAACCCCCCAACCAATCAGAACACAGCCAAACCCCCTACCAATGAGAACACACCTCCACCCAATCAGAACACAGCCAAGCCCCCACCCAATTAAGTCCCACCCCACTAGCAGTTAAAAGGAAGAAGCAGCTGCAATCTCATATCACTCTGAGAAGCAAGAGCCGAAGACAGAAGCCTGAAGATGATGAATGAGACTTCATCGAAACGTTGCCTAGATACTTTGAATCTTACGCGGGAGAAAACCCAAACAACCAAAGATATATATATATATATATGTATATATATATATATATATATATATATATATATATATATATATGTGTGTGTGTGTGTGTGTGTGTGTGTGTGTGTGTGTGTGTGTGTGTGTGTGTGTGTTTTCTTAAGTTTTCGTGGGTACTTACATGTATGGTATTCAGCTTTGTTCGGGTATAAAGCTGAATGCCATACATACATACATACATACATACACACACACACACACACACACACACACACACACACACACACACATATATATATATATATATATATATATAATTCAGCTTTGTTCGGGTATTTTCCCACGTCATTGTAGTTGTGCTTTTAAAGTTGTAGCGATGTTTCAGCAGAATCTCATCTGCCATCATCAGGCTTCTGTAGAAAACTTAAGAATGAATATATATATATATTCATATATACATACATACATACATACATACATACATACATACATACATACTTAAGTTTTCACGGGTACTTCACATGTATGGTATTGAGCTTTGTTTGGGTATTTTCCCACATCATTATAGTTGTGCTTTGAAACTTGTAGCAACGTTTTGGCAGAATCTCATCTGCCATCATCAGGCTTCATAATAATATGCTAATATATATATCCATAATATGATATATATATATATATATATATATATATATATATATATATATATATATATATATATATATATATATATATATATATCCATACATATAAATATTAAACATTGTCCATTTTGAATACATAGTGGAAAGAGAAAACTTGAGAGTTCACAAGGTTGATGCTAAATGGAACAGTTCACATTTACAATTTGCTCTTATTCAAGTTTTCTTTTGAATATGGGAACAATAAAGTAAATGATCAGATGGTCATGCATAGAAGTACCATCCATCTTTGTAAATATAAGTAATTAAAATAGTTGCATATTACTGAGAAATTTCAATAAAATTTCTAAGAGCAACATGATCTATATGCTTACAAATCTTTCTAAGGATCAGAAATTCTCATTATAAAAGTTTTCAAACTTTCATTCTCAGTATGTAAGGAACTAAAAACAAAAGTGGTGATATAGAATTTGTGCATCAGACTAACACAACTTTATTACTGGTTGGTTTTAGACCTTATATATTTGAATCTGGAGTGCATAACACCAGACATGTCACTGGAAGTCAAAATCGCAAAACTGTGTCTCACTTATTTTGGCCATGTCATGCAGAGGAATTCACTGGAGAAAGCAATTGTGCTCAGGAAGAATTCATGATAAAAGGAAACCAGGCCACCCAAGACTACAGTGTCTGGACATCATCAAAGCTGACACCAGCCAGAGTATAGAATAACTCAAAAAAATAGTGCAAGATCAGAAGATGTGAAAAGACCTGGCCCATAGAATCACCACGTCTGAATGGATAATATCATCATTATCGTTATATTCATGAGAATGTTTGCACTGGACTTCTGAATGACCTCAACAATAGTGAGGTCATTGACCTTTACAATGACCTCTACAATAGTGAAGTCAATCAAAATTATGGACCATTTTCATCTTTAATGTTATTGTCATAGTAAAACCACAAGCTGGCTGCTTACACTGAGCCATTTTAAACAGTTTTGCTTTTTTTAAGGACAGTGACCAATGCAGAATTTTCACTTCTTCAATAGAAAAAAAAAACAAAACAGTTTTTACTACTTGCAGAATGTAAACATAATAGATGTGGAGTCGTGGAAATTTGCATTAATTTATTATAAGAGTCCTCATTAGGGACAATATTTTGATATCTCTAAACTACACAGAAAGGGGACACAATGGCCCAGCGGTTAAGATGCTGGACTTGTTGACCAGAAGATTGACAGTTCAAGACCCAAATACTGTGTGTGGGGTGAGTTCCTGTTACTTGCCCCAGCTGCTGCCCACTTAGCAGTTCCAAAGCATGCAGTTGTAAGTAGATAAATAGATACTACTTTGGTGGGGAGCACTGTGCACCGTGGCATATAGTCAGGCTTGCCATATGACCATAGAGATGTCTTTATCGTTATAATGCCACTCTCATCTAAGAAACAGAGATGAACACCACCCTCTTGAGTTGGTCACAACTGTATAGGGGAAACCTACACTTTTGTCTAAACTACACAGAAACTTTTTGTCAAAGTTTGTGTTTCTATTATTTTGCTATTTTATTATACTTCATGACTTGAAGCTGGCTGTGCATGATCCAGTCTTGTCTTTCCAAACTGGTTGCAAGCGGCATATTCCCATTTATTCACAGGAATAATGAATACTGAATATATCTTTTATTGTGATAGTACAGTGTTCATTTCTTCATTAGTTTTATATACATTTATGTCTCATTATTTTTGGGAAGAATGATGAACATAAAAATAAATTAAAAATCCTGATAAATGAAGGTGAACAAATAAAAACCTCTATTTAAAATAATCATGGATTAAAATACCATGCCTAAAAGTCCTGATAAATATTGTTTGTTATTTTTATTTAATGAATAATAGTGACAGGATAGGCAATATTTTCTAGAAAAGGTCTATCACTATCCACTAAGAAGGCATCCTTTGAATCAACTTCAGCTACATGTGAAACAATGAAGACATTTGAAGGAAGAGTTTAAAAATAAAAGCAAACACCTAGTTGTATAGCTTGGGGAAAAAACTGTGACTATAGCTAAAAGGTTGTCATACAGAACAAAGCCTTCTTATTCCAGACTACAGCACATGAAATAACAAATTTAAGTTGGAAAACAGATGCTTAAGTTAATAAAAAATAATTAAAATTTCCTAACTAGGAAGGGAAGGCTAATAGTGAAACAATTTTTTAGAAAAGTACTTTGCTCACCTTTTGCTGGTGGTTAGGGGAAAACAGTAGCAAATGCCAGCCTTCTGAGCCCTCCAGAATGATGGTTTTCAGTGGTGATTTTGACCAATTTGAGGTCCATTCCTCCCGCTAGAATGAGACAACTCTCCTCAGCCAACTCATCATGGCCAGCTTGCCATGGTCAATTCACAATGGCCAATTCACCACAGACAACACACCACAGTTGTTTCACTGCAGGAGAACTTGCCATGAGAAAAAACAAGTCAATTTAATTATTTAAAATATTTTTTTAAAAAAAATATTTTAATGTTTGTCATTCACATTTTATTTTGTTCCTCCTCTGGCATCCTTTCTTTAATTATTCTATTTCGCTATTTCTTGAATATTAGTGTAACTCTTGTCTCTTGGTGAGTTGTTCCATGGTGAGTTGACCAGGGCAAGTTGTCCTGAAGGGAAATCCCTCAGTGCGCTGAAGTAAACAACTTCAAATCTGGTAAAAACGCTACCACTTCACAAAGATTCAGAAGGCCCATCCTTCCAAGCCACTGAAGAATGGACCCAACTTGCAGGATGGTGCAAGTAGCTTTAGTAGTCAGCAGCTGAAGAATAACATAAAGCTGAAGATATGGTGGGGTAGGCAGAGGGTCCAGGCCTCCTAGGCATTGTATTGCAGAGGGAGGGTCTGAGCATCCTGGATGCTCAGGATCCTGGTGGGAGGTCTAGGCCCTGTCACTGCTTCTTTCCCCGGTGCTCCATTTCACAATCCACACCACTTCATAAAAACAACGGGGAGAACCAGGATTACAGTCATTGGGTAAAACCATCATGTGGTGTCTCACATAACCAGTTTGCTCAACAACTGAGATTCTGAGTCCTGTGGTCATAAGTGGATGAATACCTATAGTTTAATGAACAAAATATGTATTCTTTGTAAAATAAATGCCAATAAACAGTCAGCTTGTTACAGATTATTAAAAAAAGATATTGTATATAGAAATGCCGATATTTTAATGTTCATATATAAATCAATGTGCGACCACATCTGGAACATTGTGTGCACATCAAAGGGATATGACAGAGTGAAAGATGATTCAGAGAAAGGTAAGTAAATTAACAAGGACCTGGAACAACCTTTCTATGAGGAAGAGTTAGAGCTTTTTAGTATAGATAGGAGGTAAATGAAACGGGGCATGACTGAGGAATACACAATTATGCATGGTGTGGTTATAGTGGGACAAGGAGAAGTTATTTTCCCCATCCCCAAATACTAGAACCAGATATCTTCTAATGAAATTGAATCCTGAAAGAATGAGGACAGACAAAGGGAATTTTAAAACACCTTTAAATGCATTAACCTTTGAAATTTGCTATCATGAGATGTGGATACTCAATTGCTTACAAAAAGGATTGGACCATTCATAGAAGTCATGGAGATCAATGGTGGTTAGCTTTGGTAGCAGTATTACTGCCCCTGAAGCATCCTCTGGGAAATTAGTAGGCTTCTTTGTGTAGTTGGTTGACCACTGTGGTAACAGACTGCTGGACTAGATTTTTATTTCCTTATGTAATAGTATGGGAGAAAATGACATACTATTGTTTTGTCATAGAGATATCTGCCTGATAAGATACAAAAAGTATGACATTCAATCCAATAAAAGTTCTTAAATTAAGTTACACAACCAGTTTTTATATAGCCAAACTGGATTTGGTGCTGGGATGATAGGAATCAGCCAATGAATATAATTAAAAGCTAGAAGAAAAACAGTACATTAGTGCATTGCTGAACCTTTTTCATAAGAAAATAATATAATTGTATGATATTGAAGAAAACTTTTGGTGTTATATATTTTAAATATCTGCAGCATTTTCTCATTATTAATTTGTTCCTGCTTCTTTTTCCTCCCAAATGCTAGTTTGATCTCAAATTTATCCTCAGCCCAGGGAGTTGGCTGTAAGAATGCTGATAGCCTGGAGGTGTTTGTGCCATCTTCTCATCATCATGAAAATATGATTTTTTAAATGTTACTTTCATGTTTCCTACTTATAGTTCATCTCTCTTTGCGCCCTAGTTTATAGTTTATTTATCCAGTTCACCTCTCTATAGATTTTCCATGAAAGTGGCTAGGAAAATGGTTTTAAAAAGAAATCCCTCAGGATACAGAATTGCTCAAATCAAATAATTCATTGCTTATGCAAACTAAAAGAATGCATGACAAATTTCCCCATCTTCCACAAGACAGTTGAAAGATTTGGGTTTCTCTTCTAAGTTGAAACATGACCTTTTTTGAAAAAGAAAGAAGGTTGTTTTGGAATAATTGGTAAATCTGTTCACCTAGGAGTATGACAATTGCTTTGATTTGCTTAAGAAACTAAATAGTTAATCTGAAAATATTTTGTTATAAAATCTAATAATTTAGATAATTTTTGTTATAAAATTATAAAATCTACTGTCACTTTATGATCTCAACAAAAAAAACCCTCATTATTATACAATTATGGGTTATATAGGATACCAGGTCAAGACAGTTTGCTGCCTGAGTTCAGATTATATAGCCTGTAGAGCAGAAAATCTTAGTATCGTTTTTAATACAAATAAATTAAATGTCATAAGAACTGAATCTTTTCATAACAACCAGCCTGCCTGAGGTGGCCAGATTAATCTGTCTAATGGTGCATCTATCTTATTAAAAATATCTGATTCATTGTAGATGTAATATTTGATATTAAAATTTGTTTATTTATTACCTATTATCTACTCTTCTAGATAAAGCATATACCAATTAGGAAATATTAGGAAATATGAGGTGTTTTCTATTCAGATATGACCATTTTAACTGGATTTATATTGTGCATCATCTTCCACCCTTAGGTTAGAAATTGTCACAAGATGTCCATGACTCAAGTTAAAAATAGCAAAACAATGTAATTTGGGAATCCAACATTCCACCTAAATTCCATTAATCCAACATTCCACCTAAAAAGGAGCAACAGTGAACTTTTGTGAAGATTCAGTGACAATACATGACAGACTCAAATCTGAAAGCCAGAAATACTGAATATCTGAATGGATTACTTGAATTCATGATGAGTTGTATGCCACATAAAATGGATGTTAGAAATTATGACTGCACAAAAATTAAATTCAGAGATTTAATAGCTAGTCAGTCAAAACATTGAATCAAATCATCTTTCTGAATCCAATTGGAAAGTTGATCTGTCTAGCAGATTTGGATGATTCTGAAATGGTTTGAGTGATTCGAATCCTGCTGTGCTATACAAGACTAAACCACCTTTGTCTGTCCTATAGCATATACTATTAGTCATAAACCTGAACTGAATCAATTCAACCTGACAATTTAATTGGAGTGCCCAAATTTGGTAGAATTAATTGACTGATTTTTCAAATTAAATCAATGGCAGGAATAACAAAAATGCTTAGTAGATAAAGCACACTGCAATAACACTGGAAGTTGCAGGTTCTGTTACAAATTGGCTGAATTTGTAATATAATCCTGTTCCCAACAGAAAATACTTTTTTAAAACTAAACATAGGATATCAATTAAATGTTTAATAATGCAGTCCTATGAATGTATTGGAATGTTCTACTTAGTTCCATTAGGCTTCTTTCCAAATAAAAATGGCTAATCTTATGATCCTGTCTGGAAATTTATCCAGAGATTATTAGAACTTTGTTCTCATTGAAAGTATTTTTCCCTTATATCCAACTGTTTTCCTCAGTCCATTCTGCTTCCCTTTATTTATTTGCTTATGTATTCTTTTATTTTATGATACCCTATTTAGCATTTCAGTTCATCATTTCTTATCCCAGAAGATGTTTTTTTAATGCAAATATAATTCTGGAAAATGGCTTGGGGAAAAGGATCCCCGGGGTGAATTTTTCCCAATGAGAAGCAAACACAGACAATTCGGTTTTGGGATTGTATGAATATAGTTGTGGACAGCAGTTGTATTTTTTTGTTTGATTATTTGTTTGAATGCTGATTCTAATTTTGCCCCCACCAAATAATATTCTTACAACCTTATCTAAATAGGGAAATGCCAGTGAAAATGCTTCCATCTTAAGTTAATTCAAGCTGCAATTTCACTTGAGAATTCAGATCTGTTGTCTGATTCTTCTGGCCAGATTTCAACAAACTTTGTACAAAACAATAGAGTCCTGGGATATTACAGCAGCTCATATTATCAGAAAGATTATGGATGACAGCTGCACTGGTCCACAATAGCAGAAGAAAAATAAGTTCTGCTAGCTGGAGAGATTATTACTGAAGGCCTCCCAGTGGTGTTGATAATGTAAAAAAAATCAAATATAGTTTATGCATTTGGAACTGAAATTCTAATAATCATAAAATCTATGCATGCTACCATTCTTTCTGAATGTGGGAACAATCAACCAATGGAACAGCTTTCCCTCAGAAGTTGTGGGAGTGCCATTATTTGAGACCTTCAAGAAGAGATTGGACTGCCATTTGTCAGAAATAGTGTAGGGTCTCTGGTGTAGGGGTGTTGGACTAGATGACCTACAAGGTCCCTTCCAACTCTGATTATCTGTTATCTGTTATCATTCTCTCTCATGCACACACTCTCTCCCACTTTTCCATATATATATATGGATCTTTGGTTGTTCGGGTTTTCTCCCGCGTAAGATTCAAAGTATCTAGGCAACGTTTCGATGAAGTCTCATTCATCATTATCAGGCCTCTGTCTTCGGCTCTTGCTTCTCACTCACCCGAACAACCAAAGATCCATATATATACATATAAATACCTCAAGTTTTCGCGGGTACTTACATGTATGGCATTCAGCTTTGTTCGGGTATTTTCCCACGTCATTATAGTTGTACTTTTAAAGTTGTAGCAACATTTCAGCAGAATCTCATCTGCCATCATCAGGCTTCTGTATTGTGTTCATCTGTGAGTCAGACTTTCACAGCCGTTTCTCTTTTAAATTTGGTGCTAGCCTCCTTCTGTGTTAGAATGGTTTTTTCTTCATCCTGATTGATTGGGAGTTGGTCTGTGTTTATTGGTCTTGGAGTTTGCTGTGTTCTGCTCGATTGGTGTTTCTAATAGCTTCTGTCTGTTTTGTAGCATTTTTTTTTTCCTTGATTGGCTGGCAACATTATGTTTAGTGTATTGGGGGCTTTTAGTGTGGCTTGGCTTCAGGTGGATGGCTGGCTATTGTTTATTAGGAAGCTAGGTTTCATCTGGGTGGCTTGTTGGGGTATGTTTGGGCTGGAGGTATTGGGGGGGGTGGTCTGCTTGGGCCCAGGTGTTTGCTTGGCTTGTGGTGTGGAGATTTGTTTGTTTAGTTCAGGCTTCCAGATAATTGACAGTCCGGTGGAGTCATCTCCAAAAAAACATTATAACTAAAAAACCATTCTAACCAAAAACCATTCTAACACAGCATGAAGCTAGCACCAAATTTAAAACAGAAAAGGCTGTGAAAGCCTGACACACAGTCGAACCCAATACACAAGCCTGATGATGGCAGATGAGATTCTGCAGAAACGTCGCTACAACTTTAAAAGCACAACTATAATGACGTGGGAAAATACCTGAACAAAGCTGAATACCACACACACACACACACACACACACACACACACACATGCACACAGAAACTTCTTAGATGAGAAGCAATATGTTTTCAAAGAAAAAGCAGAAAGTCCAGTTGCCTCTTGAAAAAGCACCATTGGAACATAGGGTCCTTGGTGTTCTCTGGTTGTTTTCTTGCAGACATTTCATTACCCAACTATGTAAAATAATCAATGCTAGAAAACAGTGGGGTTTGCTTTTCGTTTATATACAAGTGGCTTATCCTGTGAGTCTAGTGGAAGTGTTCTGGATAGTTCCTTAATTAGGCTGTTGTTGATTATTTTTCTGAGTTTGTAGTTGTTTGATTGGGGTATTGTTTCCTGCTTGACTGTTGGTCTAGTATTAGTGTTAATCTCTGCTTATCTGGGTATTGATTCCTGGTGAGAAGGTATTTTGCTCTTTTTGTTGGCTTTTTGACTTCTTGATTATTTTGACTCTTCTTTTGAATGATATACAGAAGTTATTTATCCCTGTGTACTTGTGAAGGCTGATTTGTATGAGTGCCAGGCTTCCAAGAATTCTGCAGCATTTTCAGATTGGCTTGTTCTGGTATGCTCATAGTTTCCCAGTTGAAACTGGTTAAATCTGTCCATGTGTTGTGCAATTAAGGAGGTAAATTTCTTCTAACTACTAATTGGTGTTCATGGATGTGCTCTGCTAGTCTTCCACCTGCTTGTCTTACATAGTGGTTGTTATGGTCCTCATACTGCATGCTGTAGAGTACTCCTGTATCTCTCCTCCCCCCCCGGCTTATGGTACGAATAGGTCTTTTGGTTAACCTAATATGTTTTTGAGGCCTTTAGTTGGCTTGTGTGCTAGGTTAATGCCATGTAGCTGTTTCTGAGCTGGTTTTGATGTATGACATTGTTATCTTTTTTATAGCATGTGTTGATTATGCTGTAGTGCCTTCAGTGGTCAGAGACTTATCCACTTTGTAGGAAAAAGTTATATAGGTGGTCCATTTCTTTTTCTTGATGTTTAGGGTTGCTGCTGTGTGTTTGTGCTTTTCTGAATAGTATTCTTATTCTTGTTGGAAGTTGGGTTGTTACTTTGCTAGAGGAACACTTGGTTAATCTGGGTAGTCATGTGATAGATTTGTTTCTAATTTGCCACCATTACCTCTGCTGATGAGGATCTTCAGGAAGGGTTCTTGTGATTTTTATTCCTTTAAAGATGTTGCTGATTGCTTCTGGTGTCTTTTCTATTTTTTTCTTTCTTTTTTGTTACGACAAAGGCACCATCTGCACACCTGATCTATACCTTGGATTGTATGTGTGGAAGTGCTATAGTTTCTATGCATTGCATTACAGTCTCTTCTATAAGTCCTGAAAGTGATGATCCTAGGGGTGTTCCTCTGATTTGTTGGTATATTTGCCTGTCAAACTGAAAATGTCAAAGGTTGAGGAGGCCTATGATTTGGGGTACTTCAATCTTACTATTTGGTTAGGTCAAGTGTATTGTTTAATAATGCTTCCATGAAGTCATTTGCTAATTCTGAGTCTATGGCTGTGAAAAGTGCTGTGACATCAAATGAAACCATAATCTCATCTTCTTCTATTATTAGGTCTTTGATTTTCTGAAAGCACCATAGTGGGGAATTGATAGAATATTTGCTCCCCTCTGTGGAGAGCAAACTTCAAAGTTTTTTGCAAAAATGCACACATCAAAAAATAGACTCAACTACATTGAAAGTTAATACAAAATTAGAATCTCTAAAATAGGTACAAAAATTGCAGATTTAAACATGAAAAATGAGAAACGGGAAGAAACAACAGCTAGTTGGTTGACTGATTTATCCATAACTAGAACATTGGAATTGAAGTTTATTGGTTTATGAAAAGAGTTGACAGGTTAAATAGTTATGGATGGAACTTTAGCAGAATTTATAATAAATGACATTTCAGACTAATAATTAATACAGTTTAACTGGTCATATTAATAAAACATGTTCCAGGTTTACTTTAAAAAAAAACACTGCAAAGGACTATGAATTGGGATTATGATACCTGTAATGTGTCAGCAGAATCTGATGATTTTAACAAAATTATGAAATTAATGTCATGATGGTGCAATGAAAGCACCAATAACAGGCTTGTGACATCTCAATGGGCAATACTGATTTTAACATTTGTCTCCTTCGCTCCCCCATGGACACTTATAACTCTCAGATAATTCTCTTTGAATAATATGTCCCTCATATTGCTGCCAGAATATTTTTGCTTACATTTGGGTGCAGCTCAAACATTAAATGTTGGGTCAATACTTGGCACAGAAAAAAAAGGAATTAGAAAATTTAATGCAATTGTGGAAAAAATAAAACATGAAGTAAAAATTAATAAATCCATGTTTATTACATCTGATATTTTCTTTAAAATCTAAGAAATATTTTATTCAATTGCATTAAAATCTCTTTGATAAATCCGCATGGTGTACTTGTAGCACAAAAACATTGATTCTTACCATTTTATATTTGGTGGCAATTAGCCAGACTAGAAACAGGATTCCTATTCTATTTGCATGGTAATGAATTATTCTTTGAAAGAAATCAAAACACTAATGAGATTTTATTCACAACACCTGATGGTTGACATTAATCAGAAAATGTGGCAAAGATGTTCATTTGTTTACATCAATATTCCTGTGAGTACTAGAGCACAAAAGTTGTTCATTTGCTAAGACAAACAACCAAAAGTAACATGCTTTTTTGGCACCAGGGTCTTTCTCAGCTGAAATTAATCAAAGCTGGAAAAGAAGAAATCATAACAAAAAAAATCTGTCACCTTTACATTCTTGACATGGATATAGTGGAATGAAAATTAAAGGAGTGACTATTCTGAGAGTAGAGGTTCTTTCTCTGAGCTTGTGGGTTGGTTTCTCAACATTTCATTAGCAGGCTAGGTAACATCTTCAGTGGAATTTGAGGGATGTCAGTATTCTTCTGCTTATAAGAGCTTCCTATGGTCAGTAGGTCTCATGATGGGGAGGTCCTATCACATCATTGAGTATTCTTGTTTAGTTGAAGGTACCTTTCAACACAACAGGACATCCCTTTGCTCTCATTTCTCTCTCTCTCTCTCTCTAGAACAGGGGTGTCAAACTCACAGCATCATGTTATTGTCATGTGACATATTGTGACTTTTCCCCTTCACTAAATTGGGGGTGGGGGTGGCCAGCATCAGGACCACTGGCCACAAGGTTGACACCCCTGCTCTAGAGGCACTACGACATATTTAGCAAACCATGCTTAGAAGGAAGCAATCAGAAATATTACTCTGAGGAAGGCCCCTTTGAACAGAAGGATTGAGTGCTGGACATTGTGATATTGTGATATTTCCATTACATTACATCTCATGTGGTGGGAAGCCTAGGTCTGCCATTATTATTTTTTATTTTTTGTAAAAATTTCATTTAGGTTTTCACAAAACAATACAAATAAAATATCCTTTTTTGAGAATAGCATGGTCCTGGGTTATCACTTCTCCATACAGACACAAACTCGATTTCATATTCATCTTTGTGTTCTATTCCATATCTTATTACTATTTTAACGTTTTATCAATAATTTTTCTCCTCCCTTAGTTTTCTCAACCTTGCTATTAATTATCTCATTCCTTTCTAAATTCAATTATATATATTTTTTCTAAGTTTCAATATCTTTCTAATCATTATATTCATTGAAACTGTCCTGTTTCAATTTCATATTTTCTTTTTCTCATTAAACAATTTTTTTCCCTGTAGTTACTGAACGGAGTATGACACCTTTGTATCTTTTAATTTTTGTCCATTCAACTCTTATTTTAACTTCAATTTATGCCTTTACAATTATAACATTCAATATAGCACATAACGTCCAGTTGAATTCTGCTTGGTACATTCTTAAAATACACACTAAGTTATTAAAGAGAAAGTATGTATATATATATATATATATATATATATATATATATATATATATATATATATATATATATATATATATATATAACAATAATAAATAAAATACTTATTTTATTCCAATTCAGCTCTATCATTAATGTTAGTTATAATCTTTAACATCTTTAACATTTCTTTTCAATGGGATATCATACTTCCTTAGGAACACTTGTGATATTTCCATATTTTTCCATATTTCTTTCATATTCCTCTTCACTTAATTTTTTTATAACTCATTAATAATAATTAAAATGTTCCCATCCTTTCCTAATTTCATTCTCTCATTCTCTTTATTTCATTTATTTATTAACAAACATTCCATTACATTACAATGAGTATTTTATCTATCATTTTAATCACACTTGTTTCATATTTTCTAAGTTTATTTCTATTTCTAATATAACAATACTATCTAATGTACCCCTGCAGAATCCCTCTTTTAATTAAATTTTCACCCATTATCTCCATGTCTTCTAAATAGGCGTATACCCTTAATCCTTGTACATTTTCCCCGTTTCTCTATATCCTGTTTCTGTCCTTTATAACATTTTTCCTTTCCCTCTTCCCCCTCTTCTTCTCCTTCCCCCTTTTGACCCCTTGTTTCTCTAATTCTAATTCTCTCTTCTGTAATCCTCTCTTCTGTTTCTTCCTAATATTGTAATTACTTTTCACACTTTTTTTTTTGGTTGTTTTTTCAGATCTTAAATTTTTCACTCTCTTTCCCCCACTTTCCGTTTTTCCCCACATAGAATTGCTTGGTTATTGAAGATGGCTTCTTCTTTGTCCCGCCCTTCTTGTTCTACAGGCATTTCTTGTTGTTTCTCATAGTTCAGGATCTGCATTTCTAAAAATTGAAATACAAAGCCAAAAAAACCCTCTTCCTTCTTATGTAACTTCTTTCTGTTTTTTTAAGTTCCATTTTCAGTTCTTCCAAGAGCGGTACCATTTTAAAAACTTTTAAACAACCACCTGATTGATTTAGTCCTTTAGGTCCAATAACCAAAAATCAAAAAATCACCAAACAATCCAAATAATCCAAGCAGTTTCTTCTTGCTTCTTTTTTCCACTTTCTCTTCCTGGGGTTCTATTATCTTGTTACAAAGTTTCAGTTGGAATGTATCTTTTAGGAATCTTGTTAAAATTTCACTGTTAATTCCTTTTACTTCCAGGTGGTCTCCTCCATTTTTCCAGATCCCACCCTTTTGTTTTTCCTTTTCTCTCCTTTCCTTCTTTTAAAAGTTTTTGAAAATCCAGAAGTCTTTTTTATTCCTTTGATATTTTATTTTCAGCTTAAATGTCTGGTAATGTCAAAGTGGATTTTTGTCAGTTTCTTACTTAAATCTCTTAGTTGTTAATATGGGGAAGGAAAGGAAAAAAAAACCCAAATCCTTTCCCTTCCTTCTCTCATTCGCTGCTTCAAAATCTTCTTTGGGAGCAATGTAATTCTTTATAGTTCAAATTCCAGGGTATCTTATGTTATTGCTTTTTCAGTTCGACCTGTTAAGCCAAAACTTTCTCTTCTTATCCTCTTCTTGAACATTCTTTTCTGGTCGAGTTCTTCTTTGAGGTGGCCATTTCTGACCACCGCTACAACTGCTTTCAGGAAAGAGAGTGATGGCCAGCTGGGGAGGAGAGATGTGGCTCTTCTCAACCTGCTGGTGGTCTCCCCCTCTTCACCACCTCTGCGGGGTGGCTTAGCCCCGAAACCAGCCAACTCGGGGCACTCCAGCAGCAAGTATGGATAAAAACCGCACACAATTGCAGATTTTGGTCCATCGTTGAAGAAGTTCAAACCAGAAGTCAGCTAGGTTTGCCATTATTGAATAACCAAGGGGATAGTCAAATCATTTACTGCTGATGTTTAGAATTTTCTCTTCTAGACTTGATTCTCTATATGGTTATGCACATAACTTTCCTCTAGTGACCTCAGACCTCAGTCTAGGAGAAATAAAAGTGTCACATTCTCCAGTCCATCTCAATATTGTTCATCCATTTCAGTACTGTATTCTAAATGAATTCCCAAGTGAACTCAGTTCAAATAATCAATTTTATCCAAATGTATCTGGAGTTGGAAAGCTACCATTTTCATTTTCCTTATACAAGAATGTTATATTTGAAATTGGCCTATAATTACAGAAATCATCCAGGTCAAGGGAGGGTTTTTTCAATAGAGATATCACGACTAGACTTTTAAATGAGGAAAATATACATACCATTAATCATGCGGTCAGGAGGAGCAAGAATCAAGCAATCTTCATTTTTAAGCAAAAATATTTATTTTATGGCATAATAGTTCTACAAGAACTATTTTAAAAATTGTGAAAAGTTTTACAAATGCAGTTAATAAATATTATTTCCAATAATACCACATATACATGCAATATAAAGGATTAACATTTATGTTTTGACTGGAGGGTCACACAAACTGCCTTTCATGAATTAGACATTATAGGGGAAAAAACAGTCTTTCCTGATGTTCACTTACCAGCCATTTTTGAAGGAAGGTTTTCTTATACTGAGTGCCATTTTGGAGCAAGTAATGTGTTATTATTTTGCATTTTTTTCTATTCACTTCATAATGAAAAGTTGGACAAGTAGTCAAAGAACTTTAAAAAGAGCCAGCTTGGTCTAGTAGTTAAGGCATCCAGCTAGAAACCAGAGACTGTGAGTTCAAGTCCTGCCTTAGCTATGAAAGCCAATTGGATGACTTTGGGACAGTCACTCTCTCAGCCCAAAGGACTTCACAGGTTGTTGTGGGGAAAATAGGTTGAGGAAGATGTGTTGGATACATTTTCCACCTTGAATTGTTTGTAAAAATATTAAAGGCAGGATACAAACAAACAAACAGATATAAAAAATATTAATCTAGATACAGCCAACAGTGTCAATAGAAAATGTCTTCCTAGTTCAGATGGCATCTTCAAAGGGGTGATTTTCCACAAGATCATGAAGAGGAAAGTTTTAAATTTCCCTACCTCACTTTCTGTGTTTCCAGTCATGTTTAGCCTCCTTCTAAAATTTAACTGTTGGGTACATATTTGGATAAATATGACTTAGTTTATCTTTAAGCAGCACTCCCCTTTTTGTCTCTTCTTGATGGTGACCAGAATTTAGTCCCTATGGGTATTCCTTTATCCCATTATAGCAAATTTATTTCTAGCTTTAGGAACAGGCACTAGAGGCTGAGAGAAAATTGCTGTGGGTAGCCCTGCTGACTCTCTATTTGTGGTGACTTCAGAGCATGAAATATTTATCACTGAGTGAAGAATCCTAGAATTTTATGATATAAGGCTTTCTTATTATTTGTATTATTTTAGTTGTTATTGTTATTTTTTTACAGCTGTTCTTCATAACATATTGCTTTAATTCTTTGGAAATATTCTTAATCCATGAGCAGTTAAATGAGATGAGAAGGGCATATTCCTTTATAAATTGCTTGAAATCCAGGCCTCATTGAAGGGACTCTCAAACAAAGCCCCAAATGTTACATTTATACAGAAATCAAAACAGATTGGTCAATTGGATGAAGAAATTATTTCTTCTTCTTCTTCTTCCCTCTCCCCTTCTCCTCCCCCTTCCCCCTTTCTCTTTTTTTAAAAATAAGATTCAATTGTATTTTTCAGGGACGAAAAATAACTTTTCCCACCCCAACATAAGCCTCTTGATAATGCCAACATGTGAAACTTTATGAGTTCTGTGTTCCTGATTCTATTTTTTGATAACCAAGAAATTGCAATTGTTGCAGTAAGATTTCTTGGAGAATGAATGCTAAGGCTTTGATTTGGGCCTTCACTTTTATCTGCAACTTTAATCAGTATCCAGTGTTAGGCTTTCTCTGACATTTGTAGCAGCATTCCTGAGATTGATGTTGCCGCCCATTATTATAGAGGAGAACATTTGATACTAAAGGTTCCCAGAGCTCCCATCAGCTTTCTATAGTATGTCTGCTCTCTTGACATTTAATGTCCCTAAAGCTTGATATGGTCTGATAACTTCAATGTGTTGTGTGCCTTGGGAAGGGGCAACGGGGAAAGAAAGCACCAAGGTATTTTTTGCTATTCAATTTAGAAAATCACTATCTATATCCACAGTGCTTCATTTTATTCCAGCTTTATTCAATTAAAAAAAAATCAAATACAAATAAAATATCATAGGCTGGTAAAAAATATAAAGATGTGTGCGAAAACAGATTAGAGGAATACTCCTAGAAGTATTTAATTTGCCAAAAACAAAAAAAGCAAACAAAACTTATTTTCTCAAATACTTTGCTGCTCTTATTGAAATTTCATAAGATGACTTACTGTAGAAATATAACATATTGAATGGAAGAGCATCAATATGTTGAACAAATGAATGTATGGGAACTAACAAAGCTAGATGCTTCTGAGTCAGGAGCTGACAATAAGTCTCTAAGTCTCTTCTAGCCAAAGAATTTTCTAATTCCAATGTTTCTCAATTAGCAATTTATAACCTTATGCAACTATTACTGAAGAAATATTTCACTGAGGTAGACAGGCTTAATATCATTAACAGTATCAATTGGTAGTGTGGAAATGATAGTGTAGAAATGGTCAATTATACTGGAACATTTTTCATATGGAACATGAATTCTATCCATGAACTGTGGGCCATTCTGATACCTAAGGGTGCCATAACAAAATCAGAAAGCTCATATCACTATAAATAATAGTTCCATTGTATTCTGTACAGATTAGAATGTATCTCTGGGAATAGCCTCAGTGATGGCTGATTTCATTTTACAATGGACATTGACAAATTAGTTTGTTTTCCAAAGAAGTCAAGGGTGGTGAAACTAGCTCCAGTATAGGACCTAGGTATGATTAATCTAAAGATAGTGAGATGGAGGAGATATATGAAAATGAAATTTGCTTGCTTGACTGAAATATTTATATAACATTATTCAGCCATAAAATTCTCAGTGCAGTGTATAAGAAAAGAACAGAAAACTTGTACTTTTTTTTTAACAAAATAACTTATGAAGGACTATAATGCTTGCTTTCTGTATTCTGTTTGAATGGCTGATTTCTCTACACTTTGATTTTTATTGAAGTAAAATTATACTTGTTTGCATCAGGCTGAGAAAGTGGTTGGCTTACATTTGAAATGTTAAGAGGTGACTAAGATGTCCCTTCTTCCACTCACTTAGATTTTTAAAGAATCCATCCTTGTTTTCTGATGTTCCCCTAAATTGGCAGTGACAGTGGTTATATGATCATTCCTGGAAATGACAGGAAAGAAACTTGTATCTAGTAAGAGTTTGGGGTGTTTCTAATGAGAAAAGGGGAGGAAGAAGAGGAGGAGGAGGAGGAGACATATCTCAGACAACTTCTAAAATATTAATATGTCACCTTCTTGCCTCATCATACATTGTTGTATAAAATAGACATTTGGCATTTATCTTGGCTAGTAACAGTCCTAACTGGAGTTCTAGCATCAGCAAAATGCCCAATTTGCTTCCACCAAGCTTTCATATGGATGCTATTTTAATTTGCTAGGTAGAAGATGGAACATATTTACTTTCAGTTACTCTGGAAAACAAAGATGTAGAACTCAGGGGCAGAAATTACAGATTCTGGAAAAGACATTCTGGAAACTTTTAAAAAGTAGCAACATTCATTATGCTACCTGGAGAGCTGATGATTCACATTCTCTGAAGTTATTTCAACAAGTCTTGATAGCTATGATCAAATATATTGTATTTGTTTGATTCCTTATAGTTGTGCTTTTAAAGTTGTAGCAATGTTTCAGCAGAATCTCATTTGCCATCATCAGGCTTGTGTATTGTGTTCGTCTGTGAGTCAGACTTTCAAAGCCATTTCTGTTTTAAATTTGGGGCTAGCCTACTGTTGTGTCAGAATGGTTTTTTCTTCATCCTGATTGGTTGGGAGTCTTGATCTGTGTTTATTGGTCTTGGAGTTTGCTGTGTTCTGCTTGATTGGTGTTTCTGATATTTTCTGTCTGTTTTGTAGCTTTTTTTTGTCATGATTGGCTGGCAACATTGTATTTCTTGTCTTGGAGGCTTTTATTGTGGCTTGCCTCCGAGTAAACGGACGGCTATCATTTATGAAGAAGCTAGGTTTCATCTGGGTGCCTGGTTGGGGTGTGTTTGAGCTGGAGGTATCAGGGGGAGTTTGTTTGTGCCCTGGTGTTTGCCTGGCTTGTGGTGTGGAGATTTTTTGTTTGAGAGTGCAGGCTTCCAGATAATTGACAGTCTGGTGGAGTCATCTCTTCTATTCATGCTTTCAGGTCTTTCTTCAGTCTCTATGGCTTCTCTGATAATTCTGTAGCTGGGGTTTTCTATAGTGTCTTGATTGGCTGGCAACATTGTGTTCCTGTATTGGAACCAGGCACCCAGATGAAACCTAGCTTCCTAATAAACGATAGCCATCCATTTACTCAGAGCCAAGCCGCAATAAAAGCCTCCAATACAAGAAACACAATGTTGCCAGCCAATCAAGACAAAAAAGCCACAAAACAGACAGAAGATATTAGAAACACCAATCAAGCAGAACACAGCAAACTCCAAGACCAATAAACACAGACCAAGACTCCCAACCAATCAGGATGAAGAAAAACCATTCTGACACAGCAGTAGGCTAGCCCCAAATTTAAAACAGAAACGGCTGTGAAAGTCTGACTCACAGACCAACACAACACAGAAGCCTGATGATGGCAGATGAGATTCTGCCGAAACGTTGCTACAACTTTAAAAGCACAACTATAATGATGTGGGAAAATCCCTGAACAAAGCTGAATACCATACATGTAAGTACCCGCGAAAACTTTAGAAAACACACACACACACACACACACATACATCCACTCATTGTGCCTTCCAATAACACCATCTCAAGGTCAAAAGCCTAGGAATGGAATGCAATATCATCCCACTGTTGAAGACACCATTACAAAAACAGCCTATTCAAATATAATTGGACAATAAGGGTCTATCGAGATGGAGGAACCGTGCAGGGGCTGGACAGGGAAAGTTAACTAAGAAAATCTGACACACAAATCTTTAGTCCTGGCTCTGCTATATTGTGATCCATTTGTTTTTTAGTAAAAGTATACCTTTAACTACAAATGGAGTTGAAGATCATTCTTTGTTAGGGGAACAAGTCAGTGCAGGCCTGATACTATCATAAATGAATTTGTTATAAAAACCTACAATGTGGGTCAATCTGAAACATTGCCATTTATAGATATGATTTATATAGAAATGGAACAGTCTAGCTATGGAGGCTATGAGTTCTTGATCTCTCATTTTGTTTTTTAAGAACAGTCACCTCTCATATATAGTTAAATTGGTTTTCCTGCATATTACAGAGGGTTGATACAGATACAGATAATCAGAGTTGGAAGGGACCTTGTAGGTCATCTAGTCCAACCCCCTGCCCAAGCGGGACACCCTACACCATTTCTGACAAATGGCAGTCCAATCTCTTCTTGAAATTCTCAAGTGATGGCGCTTCCACAACTTCCGAGGGCAAGCTGTTCCATTGGTTGATTGTTCTCACTGTCAGAAGGTTTCTCCTTATTTCCAGATTAAATCTCTCCTTGTTCAGTTTCCATCCATTATTCCTTGTCTGGCCTACAGGCACTTTAGAAAATAGCTTGACCCCTTCCTCCCTGTGGCAGCCCCTCAAATATTGGAAGACTGCTATCATGTCTCCCCTGGTCCTTCTCTTTACTAGACTAGCCAAGCCCAGTTCCTGCAACCGTTCGTTGTATGTTTTAGCCTCCAGTCCCCAAATCATCCTGGTTGCTCTTCTCTGTACTCTTTCTAGAGTCTCAACTTCTTTTTTTATAATTTGGTGAAGCAAAACTGGGTGCAGTACTCTAGATGTGGTCTTACTAAGGATTTATAGAGTGGTATTAGTACTTCCCGTGATCTTGATTGTATCCCTCTGTTAATACAATTTAGGATTGTATTAGCTTTTTTGGCTGCTGCTGCACACTGCTTGGCTCATATTTACCTGGTTGTCCAATAAGACTCCAAGATCCCTCTCACAGTTACTGCTATTGAGCCTGGTTTCACCCAGTCTATATGTGTACTTTTGGTTTTTCTTGCCTAAGTGTAGGACTTTACTTTTGTCTACATTGAATATCATTTTATCAGATATGGCCCAGTGTTCTAGTCTGTCAAGATCCATCTGGATCTTGAGCCTATCTTCTTGGGTGTTAGCTATTCCTGCCAGCTTAGTATCATCTGCAAATTTGGTAAGTTCCCCTCCTATTCCCTCATCTAAGTCGTTAATGAAGATATTGAAGAGTACTAGGCCTAAGACGGAATCTTGTGGCACCCCAGTGCTTACTTCCCTCCATGTAGACTTAGACCCATTAAGGACTACTCGTTGAGTATGGTTTTCCAGCCAGTTGTGAGTCCATCTAGTGGTGGTGCTGTCTATTCCACTTTGTTCTAGCTTTCTAAGAAGTAGGTTGTCGTCTACTTTGTCAAATGCCTTGCTGAAATCTAAATATATTATGTCAACAGTATTTTGCTGGTCTACTAATTTAGTCACTGTGTTTAAGAATGAAATAAGATAGGTTTGGCATGATCTGTTCTTAACAAACCCGTGCTGACTGCTAGTTATTACTTTACTTGTTTCTAGATGTTGGCAGATGTTTTTTAATTATCTTTTCCAGTATCTTCCCGGGTATTGATGTTAGGCTGATTGGTCTATGGTTTCCTGGGTCTGTTTTTTTTTCCCTTTTTTGAAGATGGGAACCACATCAGCTGTTTTCCAGTCCTCTGGTAGTTCCCCGGTGCTCCAGGATATGGTGCAGTGGTTCTGAGATGACCTCTGCCAGCTCCTTTAAAACTCTGGATGCAATCCATCAGGCCTTGGTGATTTGTTTTCCATCAAGATCTTATGATTTTTTGTTTATTTTAACTTTTATTTCTGGTCTGTCTTTTACAGTTACGTTTTCGGTGGGTTGAGCTATAGTTTCTTTTTTCTCTCTGTTGCTGTTACTTCCTTGCCACCTTCTCTCTTTAGTGGACTGACTGTTTCCTTGATTTTTTTCTTGTTATTTATATGTTGGAAGAAACTTTTTTTAATTATTTTTGACTTTTGTTGCAAGTCTTTGTTCGTTCTGAGCCTTTGCTATTCTGACTTCGTCTTTGCAGATTCTGGCTATCTGCTGATATTCTGCCTTAGTTGTATGTCCTTCTTTCCATTTTTTGTACTTGTCCTTTCAATTTGCCAGAGAGATCTTTATGCAGCCATGCTGGTTTCTTCTTGGATTTCTTGTTTTTCTTTCTCAGTGGTATTGTGCTGGTCTGGGCTTCTGTGATCATACTTTTTAGAGTTTCCCAAGATTCTTGCGTTGTTTTCCCCTTTAGGATTTTCATCCATGGAATCTTTCCCAAGTTCTCTCTGAGTTTATTGAAATCAGCTCTTTTAAAATCCAAGACTCTGGTGTCATTATGTTCTGTTGCTTGTGTTTGTGTTATGTTGAATTCTAGTATGACATGGTCAGTCTCACCCAAGGTTCCTGCAGTTTCAACTCCCTCTATCACTTCTTCTCTGTTTGTAAGAATTAAGTCCAGTATGGCTGTCCCTCTAGTTTCACCCTCTACCTTTTGGCCAATAAAGTTGTCAGCTAGGTTGGTTAGGAACTTATTTGATTTCTCACTTGATGCAGAATTAGTTTTCCAATTGATATCAGGATAATTGAAGTCTCCCATTACTATTGTTGTGTGTTTCCTGCATATGTTTCTTAGTTGGCTGGCAAAAAGAACATCTACTTTTTCTGCTTGATTGGGTGGCCTATAATATACACCTATGGCCATGTCATTCTTTTTTTTCTTTTATATTGACCCATATGCATTCTAGGAGGTTTTCATCTTTGGTTTCATGCATTTCTGTAGCAATATAGTGGTCCTTTACATGCAGTGCAACTCCACCTCCTCTTTTATGGGATCTGTTGGATTAAGTGATCCCTGTGATCACTTCCATTTCTATTATATTATGATTCTGGAATTTAAAAATTCAAAATGCTTCATAGCTGAGCCTATTCCAAGATTCCTATTGAAATGCCTACTGGTCCTCACATTGAAACAAATAACTACTTTGTAACATAATTTTCTTCTTGTTTGATAAAGAAATTATATTTACATCATACCTACGAAACATCCAATTTCTGCAAATGTGTCCCTCCTCCTCCTCCCTTTCTTCCATCTCTCCTTCCCTCCTTTCCTCTTGTGGGTTGCAATATCACTCTGGTTGTATCTTGAGGGTTCAGTCTCAGGTAATGGGTCACTGATTTCATTTATTTAGCTCATCACAAAGTGCAGTTACAGCAAAGTCACCTAGTGTGCTTTATTCCACTGAAGCAAATAACACAAAGAAGCAACATAGGTATTTTTCTTGGAAAAACATTGTCATTTATTTGGCTATGTACACTCCTTATAGCAGCTAGTTTTGATGGACACTTGCTGTATTTTATAGAAAAAAAGTAAATACTATCTTTTGGAATTGATTAGTTCTAAACTATAGAATAAGCAATTTTTATACCAGAGCTATATATATAGTTGAGATATGGAATTTAGTCTGCTTTAAGAGCAATCACATTTTAGTATTCTGGATATTTCTGGATTGATTTTTCTACTTTTTTTGAAAAATGTTTTATACATAGGATATATAAGAGTATGTGCACAGTTCTGAAGGCATCCTTTGCTTTGATCACATTGTAAACAAAGCACCCATTTGGAGTTGCTTCACAAGGCAATGCTGTCTCCCCCTTTTTAGAGAGAAATGAAGTAGTTTTACAATCTTATTCCAGTTGCTAGGCAGATGTGATACCATTGCAGGCAACCCTGGATGAGAAGAACATAGATCTATCTAGAAATGTATTTAAGGTCTTCAAGACTAGGCTGCCTTGCAGCATACACTGAAGATATTCAAATTGAAACCTCCTGTATTTGCTGTGGAGGAGGAACCATATTCAGGAAGAGGAAAGAAGTGGAAACCAGAATTTTGTTGATCACTGATGAAGTTTGAAATGTCTTTGGCATGTGCCACATTTTTCAGGCTTTCTGCATGTCTGGGGTACTTTTCCAAGTGGGCAGCACATAGGCAATCAGCATTGGTTCACAGTATGGTAATGGACCCAGGAGATAATTTAAAGGTATGAGAAGGCAAATGTGGGCATGGTTGTTAATTCTTCTTAGAAAAATATGGTAGTTGAGATGGAGAACATAAGAATCATATAATGTTTAGGGAGCTTTCATTTTTGAGGAAGACTTGTCCATCATTGCTCCTAACTTTCTTTCTGTCACTATTTCACTAGTATCTTTAATCAAATCTTCTATGAGCTGTGAACAGCCTTGAACAATCAAAGAGTAAGATTGCACTGATTGTATGCTTCATTCACTGGGGGAATTGTCCCATACTACAAAGACAAAGTAAGGTAATACATAATCTAAAGGGGCTTGGGGAAATCATATTGGGGGAATTGTCCCATACTACAAAGACAAAGTAAGGTAATACATAATCTAAAGGGGCTTGGGGAAATCATATTGAGGGTGGGGAGAATAGTTTGTCAAAGAATTTCATTCTGTGACTCAGATGCTTAAGCCTGAAGATAATGAAGATGATTTGTTTGTGGTCTTTAAAGATGGAGTTGGAAGTGTTTTGTGACTTTACTGTTAAATCAGTGAATATGGAAACATATAGCTTTATTCACTCATTCATTTGGATTCAGATGAGTACACAAAGAGCCATGCTAGCTGATCTTATATACTCTAAATTAGTAATGAAAAAAAAAAATCTCTGGCCCTATTCATCTTCTTCTCCAGACCTGAGCTTTGACTTCTCTAAGTCTCAGAAGTAGGAACAAAAAAGCTCTCAACTGTATTTAGTAAATGATTGGAAAAAAGCATCTCACAGTTTTGTGCTGGAAAGAAAAAACATCTAGTATGATCAATGAATACTTTTAAAAACTCACGTGCTGAATGGGGACATTTGGGGAATCACGGCTGAGGCGCAAAGACTAACTATCATTTCATTCCATAATCAGCCTTCTCTCCAAATAATTCCTTCAAAATTGATCCTTTGTACTTAGTTTTGAAAAAAAAAATCCTCCATTTGGTCTGTAAAGATTTTAAAATGTCTGATCCTTTCAAAGAAGTATTGTCTTAGAAGAGTTTGTGGGTTTGGGCATGAAAATAAGTGGAGGTGATATATATTGATTGCTATGTGTATGTATAAAATAGAAGAAATTTTTTCCTTCATTTTTTTTCCTTCCTAGGAGTTTTCCCACAGATGCAGGGTTTGCTCTTTTTTTTCTTTTTCTTTTTCTGGATTAACTAAGTGTTGAAGCATTGGTTGGAAAGGGATTTCATGTCATGAGTTCAAAGGGAGTGAGTGACCGATAGTCACCCAGCCATCTTTCAAGCCTAAATGGGACTGGAACTCAAAGTCTTTGGGTTTCTAGCCTTGTGCCTTAGCCAACTGAGTAATAAAAAAGAACCAGGTAGTGAGTACATAAATGATGAATGTGTGTTTGCATGTAGCTCCAGCAACTATGTCCAGTGGGTTGGCTATTTGTGTATGACACCATGGAATTGAGTTGGTAATAAGATTATATGACCTGGGGTGCATATATATTAAGTCAATTTCTAGTTTAGCAGAACCTAATTTCCCCAAAGCCAGGGAAAAGTTCTCAGTAGGTATTCATTACTATACTACTATACATGTAAATAGAGCAACAGACACACACCCTTCATGCAGAGATGGGTCTTGTAAACATAATTAATAAGACTTCTACCTCATTCAGAAACACTCTTTTAAAGAGGGTTCAAATTAAAAACACCTTCATCAATGTGGATAAATTAAAAAGCTTTTAGCTGAAGGTGCAGCCATATTAATGGACTAATTGCCATGGAGCAGCGATGGGTGAGTAGGGTGATAGGAGAACAAGACGAATCAATTATAATTTGGAATAATGAAAATGTGGAATAGCACTACTGTATAATAAACAAAGGAACATTATGGTATAGTGCATGTATCTAATATTCTGTCACAAGAAGCAACAAAATAGGATCCATTAATGTTCTATTATAATTTTGCTATATGCCTGGACCAATGTTTCCCCAAAGTCACCAATCTCAGTTTTAGCAAAAAAACATATTGCTAGCACACTAAAATAAACCCTGTTTTATTTTCAGCATATCCATCAGGTTTTAAATAGGCAGTTAAAGCACTAATTATGGAAAACTGTACCAAGAGTTGTGGAAAAATATGCAAGAATTTAGTTTAGATTTGGACACTGGCACTTGGCAGCAAGACTTATTGTTCTTTCAAGTAGCGTTTGCAACCATCTAAAAACTAGAAAGGAGTTTTAGAAAAGACAAATTGGTTATTTACACCAGATTGCTTCTACTGCCTTACTCTTAAGTGTCCTTCCAGCTCGGTTGCTATATTATTTTCTAAGTAATTTCCTAGTAGATAATTTCCCCCAGTCTGCATCTCTGAGTGTCCTTCCTTTCTGCTACCCTATTTTCTTACAACCATTGTGGGAAGATAAATGAGGACCTAAAACTCTTTAGCCGTCTGAACAGACCTTGCCCTCAGGATTCCAAAGTACTGTACACTTAATTTAAGGTGCTAGACAAAACAGCAAGGCCAGGTTAACTTTCTTTTTGTATTTACTTTTGTGTGTGATATATATATTAATCAACAGTCAAATTCAGTTTGCCAAGTAATTTAATATTGAAGTAAGCCATAGTTGAAGTTTCTGAAGAGCAGAGAATCTGGAGAAGATTATGTATCATGTCAGAATTGAAAAACTCATACTGTGTTCTTATGTCATGTATAGTATAGTATAGTATAGTATAGTATATATATATTCATTAATTCACTATGAACATATGGAGCAAATGACTGAGTAAATAGCAAAGGGCTGGGCTGATCCTAGACCAGGGGTGTCAAACAATACATTACGTGACAGCAACACGACGTCACAAGTTTGACACCCATGTCCTAGACAAAGAATAAGCCATTCAGACTGGTACTTCTTTTGGAGAGCTTTTGGAGACCTTATCTCAATCTCTGCACTGCTGTTCCTATAAAGTACTATTCCTTCCTTCCTTCCTTCCTTCCTTCCTTCCTTCCTTCCTTCCTTCCTTCCTTCCTTCCTTCCTTCCTTCCTTCCTGTATGCAGTCTATATTGAATTCGTATAAATCAGAAGCTACAAGTAAAAACCTCGTTCTAGAACAGAAAAGACTTTGCCAGAATAGCAAGTATATATATTATATATATATATATATATATATATATATATATATATATATATATATATATATATATATATATATATATATATATATATATATATTTAACCTCTTCTTCTTCATCTGAGAAGTTCTGAACTGGAGTAAGGAGCAGTGTTTCATATTAGCTTCTAAACTTGTGAATCCTGCCCTAGATCTAGTGATCTAGCCAGAATAAAGCTTTTGAGACAGTTGTGTGTTCCCAAATCTTGAACCACACTATGCCTTCTGGGACAGCTTGTGCCAAAGACTTGTGTATGTTGTGTTAGTTTGTCCCCCTTTCACCTTTTATGTTGTGATGGTTGCATCTTAGTCAGGAAGCAATTGCTCAATCAAAAGAGATTGGGATAGGTAGTATCGTCCTCCTGCTGCTCCCTTGTCTATCCCCTCCTGTCACCACTAGCTTGTCAAGATCAGGGTATATGTTGTAAAAGGACAAAATCCTGAACATTTTTGATACTTTTTAATTATCAAAAAGGAAAACACTTCCAGGGTCTGAATGAGATAAAGGGAGATTTAATTTAATGTCAACAAAATAGAGTGACTAGAAGATAATCCTCGCAAACAGGTCTGGATCAGAGATATAATATCTCTAGCTCCTGACTGGATCACCCTCCTCCAGTAGGAGCTGAGAACTGAAATTGTCCTGGAGTAGTTCTGCTGGAAAAGCAGGTAAAAGGAATGGCCAGAAATCTTTGCTTAGCTATGGGCTGGTGCACCAGATGGATCCTTCCTTCCTTCCTTCCTTCCTTCCTTCCTTCCTTCCTTCCTTCCTTCCTTCCTTCCTTCCTTCCTTCCTTCCTTCCCAGCTCCAATTGACACTGAACTGGGTACAAAACTGGAAAATATATGAAAATAGATAACACATAAAACCACAAGAAAGCCCAGGATAAAACAATCTGAGAAGCACTAATAAACAAACCAAATAGGGTTCCATGGGACCAAAGCCAGGCTTCCAGACCTTTCTGAAAGTCTAGGAGAGAGTAGGCTCACCATATCTCTGGGGAGATGCTGCCCCAGAGGGGGAAGGCCACAACAGAGAAGGCACATTTCATTGGAGTTGCAAGATGATAATATTTAATAGTGGGACCTGGAGTATACCCACTAATTGCAATACACTAGATAGATAAAACTGATTGGAGACAAGCAGTCCCTCAGATATCCAGGCCCTATGCCACATGGAAATGATGACAGATCTACCAAAGGACATGTTTTCAAAAACGCAGCAAGTGCTAGCTATGGAATAGTGGTACTGAACCCTAACATGTCTCCAGCAGGTCTGGGTGCAGTAATTCATCTCATTCTTCCTCAAAACAAGTATTTGCATCAGGAGAAAAGCTTCTCTTTAAAAATTAACTTCATGGGAAAGCTGAATTACAACCAAGAAAGAAAAATTAAATCCTCTTCATTTCTATTGCAAACCTGGCTATTTTCATCCTTCCCCCTGACATTAGTTTCCCATTTTCTATTTAAATATAAAGAAGCATATGAGGTTATATCTAACTCTTCTCTAAATGTGACCAATCTTCTCCCAAGGGAATAAGACAGTGCCTGACATTAGCTTCCTCCCCCAAGCACACAGCATTGTGGGCTCAGTGGCCTTGGAGATCATCTTCATATAAAAGCACACATTATTTCAGTGATGAAATAATCACCATTTTTCTATAATGAAGGACTATTAATGTATGACCCTTTCCATGCTACTGTAGCTTTAAAAAATAGAAAGCTGGGATAGCTTATGCCAATATGTAATACTAGTTTACTCCAATATTCTATTCTAAACCACATTTTAATTTAGCTTAATTATGGAAGTTATGCTAGATTATCTTCAAGGTTTTTCCAACCCTTATACTGTATGATTCTATAAACATTTTCTTAAAAAACCAATTGTAATAACTTTTTAAAGTGATTTTAAACGTAATATATTTATTATGAGGTACAGTTCTTTAGGTACAGACCTAAATAAACCTGATCTAATTAAAGCATTAATAAGTCTGCATGAGTAGAAAAAAAAATATGAGCTGATAAATAGATATCCCAGTACAGGTGCTCAAGATATTAAAGCATGTAAGGTATGTAGTGCATTCTATTAGTATTATTAATAATAATTTGTTATTAATGTTGTTATTATTATGCTATTATTAATAATAACAATAATTTCCCCACAACAATCCTGTGAGTCAGGTTGGGCTGAGAGGATGTGACATGTTCTCCCCAGATGATGCACTTCCATGGCTGATGATGGAGATCAGTGGTGGGATTCAATTTTTTTTTATTACTGGTTCTGTGGGCATGGCTTGGTGGGCGTGGCTTGGTGGGTGTGGCTTGGTGGGCATGGCAGGGGAAAGATACTGTAAAATCTCCAGTCAGAGTTGGTATTTGCCATTTCTCCGAACTACTCAAAATTTCCCCTACCGGTTCTCCAGAATTGGTCAGAACCTGCTGAATACCACCTCTGATGGAGACGGTCCTAAACCTCCCCAGTCTTAGACCTGAACCTTAACCATTATACCCTGCTATTAGTCAGGGGTGGGATCCTACAGGTTCAGGCCGGTTCTATTGAACCGGTAGCTCTGAAGAGCAGCTGATATGGAACCAGTTCGCTGGGACAAGGTTTTGGTCTGCTGTTTGCCCTCCTGCCCGTTCAGGCTCTAGGCTGTCCTTTAGTGGCTGCATTTTCCTCCTCAGCTGCTTTGCATAGCTGAGTGCTGCTCATCAGCTGGAGAAGGTAAATGCTTGCATGTAGCACGCATTTGACATGCATGTGTGGGCCCCCCAAACCAGTTGTTATGCCGGTGGGATCCCACCCCTGATATTAATTCATGATCTCTTAAGAGTTTTAGTTCAGTCAAGCTTTCTTTCTTACATGACACATTTTTACTGAATCCAATATAGCATGTAATAGATTGTACACTACAACAGGCAAGTTCCTAATTGTTTTGCAGCTTGCATTTCTGCAGCAGCTGTGATAAGAAAGACTTTAGCATTCTTATATTTGAGTGTCTCAACATAATGGAGGATTTCCTTCATTAAAATGGTATTTGGATGAATAAATTGAATAAATCTGCATTTTGCTGAAGAAATAATATTTCTTGTTTGCTTTTTGGCAAGGCAGCATTGCTTCTTTCCATTTTTCACCACTAAATAATGGCTAAGGCATTTCCATACTGAATGTTTCGTTGTTTGTTTAAAGGATAATTTTCATTGCTTTCTTTGTGTATGCTCCTTTTGGGTGTTTTTTGCCCATTAAAATATCAATCTCTTTTTCAAATATTATAAATAGTGAATTTCTCAAAGTCTGTATAATTCTATCATGATACAATCAGAGGACATGAGACATGCAATTTATTCATCTACAAAGCTGATCTTTTGTGTCCACAGGATGTAGCTAAACTCTAGAGACATAATAGTCATAGTAACTACACTTCATTACACTTAATCAGTATAATTATTTTATTTATTTATTTATTTATTTGTTTGTTTATTTGTTTATATTTATTTAATTTATATTGCCGCCTATTTGCCCATGGTGACTCAAGGTGGCTTACACAATGTAAAACCATATTTAAAACAAACAAACAAAAAAAACTAACAAAAAGTATCAAATAAATTAGTAAAGTATAATAGAACAAAATTTGGGAAAACAAAAAAACAAAAATCAAAAAAAATCAAAAACCAACTCCCACCCCGTCCCCGATGACAGCAGATCACACTAGCCATTTGATGGACTCCATCCCTCTCTGGGTTCCCCAGGCCCGCTGGCAAAACCAGGTCTTCAATGCCTTTCGGAAGAGTGCTAGAGTGGGGGCCATTCTAATCTCTGGGGGAATGATGTTCCAGAGAGATGGAGCTACCACAGAGAAGGCCCTTCTTCTGGGTCCCACTAGGTGTAATTCCCTGAGGGGTGGGACCCACAACATTCCCTGCCTCCTCGCTCTAATGGGTTGGATGGATGTGACTGCCAAGAGATGTTTCCTTAGATAACCCAGACCCAAGCCATGAAGGGCTTTAAAGGCTCTAAATTAACTACTTAACAACCATGGAAAGGTTGTAAAATGGGCAAAACTCACTTTACAACTGTCTCATTTAGCAACCTAATTTTGGGCTTAGTTGTGGTCATAAGACAAGGTATGTATCTATGCATCTATCATTATTATTATTATTAATATTGCATCATGGGTTTGCATGTTAGGGTGAAACAGCAGCTTCCTATCCATATTCCCCAATGCATAATTTGAATCACGATGGAAGATTCAGAGTCAGCCCCTGCCCTTCTATCTCTGATCTACAGAAGCTGAAAAGGAAGATCTAGAATTTAGATAGAACAGCCAAATTCTTTACCATTTTTCTACTGTGTAGTAGTATTCCAGATTTTTACAGACCAGTACAGTAGCTCTTCCTATTATGCCTTTTTATTTTTCCAAATATTTAAGAAAACATATATTTCTCCATTGATTTATGGTTCCATATTACAAGTCCTTCAAATGTCTCAAAGTTGCTTCTAATTGTCAATAAAAATGGCACCAATGTAAAGCTCTTATGACATAATCAAATTTCAACATTGTGTTAAATCTTAGTTGTATATAGATGACAGACAACTGGGACTAGTTTATGAAGTCATCTTAGTTTCCCCCCCAAAAAAAGGTAGCGGAATGGTTGGCAAGAATGGTAGTTTTGTAGTTAACAGAGAGGATTTCTGTGGAGGAAAAAAAACTCCTCTCACAATTATTTTTTTCTATCTTCTTCACCTGTGATGATCAATGATCTACACATTCACCTGGAAGTAAATCTGAAAGAAATCAATGAGGCTTACTTTTGAGTAGAATTAATTAATTGATGCCAAGAGCCCTAATATGACCTGTTTCTGAAGATGGAATAAAGTACAACTCTAGCTATGTTCTCTGCATTTAGATACAAACTTCATTTGCTTTGTCCAAGCAACCTTGAGCAATTCGAATCACTCGGGGAAGTCAATAATTGACTACAACTAATGCACTTGTGTAATGAATGGTTAAAGGGACACATTTGGCTTTAATGGACCTTTTACTTCTGCAGTGAAAGATTTCAAGGCTAGAGATTTACCTCTGGCATCTGGTCCAGCACCTGTCTCTATCAGAAAGCCAGTACTCTTTTTTTAAATGTTCCTTCCTCACAGGATGCCCTTGTAGATCTATTGGTTTCACTTGTCCCTGTTAAGAAGTTTTTTTCCCCCTCAGATCTCATTAAGTAGCCGCTTGCATGTCAAACTTCCTGGTGCACACCTGCAATCTTGAAACCATTCATAAAAGATAACCTTACACTGAAAGAGAAGGTGACTCTGTGTCAAGTGCCTTTCTGGCTGTGCAAAATGCATTTGTTATGCAAACATAGAACCCAATTGTAATGTATTTCCCTCCCATGTACTGGGTTTATAAATCAGGTAATTCTGAGGATATTACATATTTAAAGTGGAGTGTGTATATGTAGTTGACTAATCCCTTGATTTTTAAACAGTTAAGGGATTTCTTATATATTTCTGGAATCACAGTATATCGGTTCTTTTAAGCCATTGATGGAAGAGTAAGATAACTCATAATTATATAAACAAGAGCTACAATCTATCTGATGCACTTTTTGGCTTTAAAATAAGTTTTTACAACCTAATTTTGAAGGATCAGAGTTTCATTAAGCCCAACCAAAATTGTGGCTATATAGATAAAGTATTCACCTCCCTAATTCAGACATCATTGTTATATAGGTCACAATATTTAAGTAATCTCACCTTAAAGTATTCACCTCCCTAATTCAGACATCATTGTTATATAGGTCACAATATTTAAGTAATCTCACCTTAAATATTGTGTCCTATATAATGGACACAATAAGTAATAATTAAGTAGGTAAGATTTAAGACAAGCAAAACAATGAACATAGCCTGCAGTGCCAAACAAAATCATCTATTTCTGCTGCCAGCATTGTATGATCACATCACATGAAGGTTCACATGGGAAGATATTAAGGAAAATAGTCTAGCCTTCCTGGACTGTGCAGTGCACATTAAGGAAGATGAAAGTCTTAACATTAAAGTTTACAGAAAACCCACACACAGAGATCAATATTTATATTGATTTCCACCGCCCATTGGTGTACAAAATAGGAGTCATCAGAACCCTACACCACTGAGCTGAAGGTGTGCCTACCAGCAAAGATGGGAAAGAAAAAGAACTAAAACACATCAAGGAAGCCCTCAGAATGTGTGGCTATCCCAAGTGGCCTTCATCAAATCTCAAAGAAGACCTTACAGGAACTACTCCATAACAGACAACAAAGAGAACCACAAACAAAGCATTCCATATGTTGCAGGTATATCAGGAAACTGCAGGATCTTCACCAACACAACACACTTCAAAGCCAAGAATATACTAAGGCAGAAGCTTGTCCACCCTGAGGATAAAACACCCAGACACAAACTGAGCAAAGTGGTATATGTTGTACAATGCAGTGAGCCATGTGCAGATCTGTAAATTGGAGAAACAAAACAACCACTTCATAAATGCATGGCACAACCTAGGAGAACAAAACCCATCAGGACTAGATTCAGCAGTCCATTTTCAACAGTTGGGGATGGGATAGGACATCATCTATCTCCAGTCTATAACAGTCTTTTCAGTTCCAAGAAGGCTCAACACTCATTTGTACCACTCAGATGACCCTGATGACACAGTTAAACCTCCAGGTGGCTTTAACAACTCATTAAAAGAATGCAAATGACCAGCTGTCTGCAAGGAGTATATTTCCTTCTATTCCCCCACCATCCAGTTAGAACTGAAGAAGCTTCTTGGATGAGAAATGAAGTGTCTTCAAAGAAAAACCAGAAAGTCCAGTTGCTTCTTTAAAAAGCACCCATGGGACAACCATGAGCTGGATGACTGAGAATCTCCATAGACAACAAATGGAGGTTTTTTATAGCAGCATCATTGTGGCTTTTGTTCAACTCAGCCTTCTACAGCCTGACATTCTCCAAAATTTTACTCATGTAGCTTTCAGGATTCCAGCCAGATAATAATTCCATTCTCAACTCTTCTGACAGTCCTAACTTACTTAGGACTAACTTACTTAACCACTATACCAAACTGGTTGCTTATTACAAGCAAGGTAGCAGTATCTCCGAGAATGAAAGCATCTTTTGAGGCTACAAAAAAACTGGATCTTTACCTCTTCCTAATTCAAATGTATTATGATCAGAAGAGCACCATAGGGCATTACATAGGAAGGGAAGGAACTGAATGCCATTCTTCCCTGCCTGTATGCTGCTCCTGCCTTCTTTATCTGCCTCTCTCTGTTGTGGCCCATTTATAATTAGGCACAGCCAAACATTTTTTTAATTTTTTTTTATTTTTATTTGTCAATTGCTTACATGATAATAGGTATAAGTAAAAACATAGTTATGAATACATGGATACATATAAGAAAAATGATAGATAGATAGATAGATAGATAGATAGATAGATAGATAGATAGATAGATAGATAGATAGATAGATAGATAGATAGATAGATAGATAGATAGATAGATAGATAGATATGAAACAATAGGACAGGGATGATAGGCACATTGGTGCGCTTATTCACGCCCCCTACAGACTTCTTAGGAAAGAGACTATGAAAATCCAAGGACTGAGTTTTCTCTATGTGATATGTCTAGTTGTCAGTCTCAATAGATAGTCCAGACCAGCAAATCATGTCACAATAAGGTCAAAGCTACTTTTATTGAGATTGGTTATAATAGCAGAACATTACAAGTTTGATTGTTCTATATCTCTTCCTCTACCATATAGTTCAATAAATTAGGAAGGTATCTGCATTAGTCATTTCCAAATGTTATCTTCTTGTGGGTTTAAAAATGATTCAGCCCCTTTTGGGTAGGCAATGGTTCTTGCAGATGTCCATCATGATCATCTTCCTTACTCCATACAGTTGCGACTGGGAAACAGGTTGCTAATTCTTCAGTTGGAGGATGCACAACAATTTGCTCAGCTGGGAATGTCAATAAGAAAGGAAAGTTTCCATGTTAAAGCTTCGGAAAAGACTGAAAAGTAGATATAAAGATACAGTAGGCTGACTAGCATTGCTAGCCATTATTTTTCTCTGCCTAGTCTGTTAGGGTATTGCTGTCTATGGCAATATTTGGGGAAAAGTCAACTTGGAGCAGTTTTTCCTATTATTGCTTGGGAGCTCTTGTGGAGCTGAACTCTTGCACAAATTATATGAGTTACAAATGGATTTCATCTGCAGTGGTGAATGAGATGTTTGAAATGATAGCTCACTATGCTCTCTATATTACTCACAGAGATCAAGACAGCAATTTATTATGTTGTAATTATGGATGAAACTGCAGATATCTGAGTGATAGAACAAATTTCATATCTCTTTTTAAATTTTATAGAGGATCTAGCAGAATGGTTGATCAGCTCTCAAACATATCAGTTTGAGAGCTGATGGCAAAGTGGACTGTATACAGTCCACTTTCCCATTAGCTACATTATGTTATGCCCCCATCAAGTTTTAAATTCTGCCCATCCCCCCTTGGAGGAAGAGGTCTTCCTCTAGGTGCTAAAACTAATGTGTTCTATATAATCATCTAAAGTGAAACTGGACATAATTCAATTCTTGATGGTAGGTTTGAACCCAAAAACTATGCTTGTTTGATGATTTCCAATAAGAATACACTGCTTCCTGAAGGTCTTTATCATTTCTGCATATCCATTGAGGAATTGCTTTAGGTTTCTTATGAAATCTGATGTAAAGCAGAATCTCTGTCTGCTGTTTTGAAATACATCTTCTGCCACATTATCCTTCCTTTCAATAAATGTTGTGGCCACTGATATAATGGAACTTCTAACTGGCTAGATCATTTATTGGAGTGCAAATTGTGATGAAAGAAAGGAAATCACAAGTACATCTTCAGTGTACAGCACATGTTGTCAAATCTAGTGGAACAAGATGCATTGGAAAATATGATATGTGTAGACATTTTCTTAGTGAATAAAACCTTATCTGATCTCAACCAGGACTTTATCAGTTTTCCCAGTTTAAAACCTTTCATCAAAGAAAGTATAATCGGAAAACTTTTCATTCTACAAGATGAATATTAAGAGCAACTGGCATACTATATATGTCTTTTGTGTTTACAGACAGCTGGCTGAATTTGTTGAAAAAATGCGTTGTTCAAAAGAGGAGATTCTGGGGCAAAAGCAAATTAACCTCCATGGAAAAAAATTAATTTGCTTTAACCTGTGGTTATTGCTGCTTCTCTTTTGGTCACTTAGATTCCCTAAACATACAAAGAAAAACCTCTATAAAAAACTAGCTAACATGCAGTTCCATGGAGCAGAACTTTGTGGAATATAAGAGAATATATAAAGAGAATATAAAGCAGCTATGGAACAACTTTGAATCATTCTGGGCAAAGATCACATTGCTAGCAGAGCAATTGAAATTAGAAAATTGAAACGCCCTGAGGAGCAGAAGAGTTCTTTGAATTAGTCTCACCTATTTGAGTTTCCTAAGGAATTTTAGACAAAATATTCTACAGGACCTTGTTGATATCATTATTTACAATTTACCCCATTGCTTTCCCTCTAATATATGCTACTACATAAAACAGCATTGAAAAATTTGTCATACACAGAATAGCATATGCATTGCATACTTTTACAGATTGATTTAGATGTTTGTTGTCTATAATTTTATCAGGATATGCTAATGGACATTGCTGAAGGGCAGAATGTAAGATGTTCAGCTCTGTAGGATGCACCTTATCTTTTGAATGCAGAAAAAAGAATACCACCTAGGATACTTGGATACTTTGGAAAGAGTGCAGAGAAGATGGCAAAGATGGCGATCAAGGAAAATGCCTAACCGCATCGCTAGAGATGGGGTGTGAGGTCTGGAGCCACGATCTACCTCAACCGGGACTGTCAAAAGGTTTTGGAAGGTTCTGAGAACTGAGAACTTGCCAGCAATCCTGGAGTGAGCAGAGGACATCAGGACATCATCCCAAGCGGAGAGCCTAAGACTCCATTCCGTAGGATGCCATTCCGAACAGGTGAGACCTGAAAGAACTGGGGCTGGTGGATAATGAATAGAGTGTGCAGAGAGCAAAGAGCATATAACGGAGAGCGGATAGTGATAAGAGCCAACACGAGCTGTGAATAAATGAGAGCAGACAGTGGACAGTGGAGAGTGGATACAGATAAGAGCTGGGACGAGCTGTGTTTAGATGAGAGTTTGATTCAGACACTTATAGAGAAACTGATTCTGGGAGTGAAGATTGACTGGTGTAGAGTGTGAATCTGAACTGCAGAGAAAGAGACGAAACTGACAGAGCATAATCCTAAACATCCAAAAGGGAGTTGGGACTGGAGGAGAGCAAGAGACTGTAATTTGAAATGGCCTCTAATTGGGGAGAATAAAGGAGATTCACGGAGAATTGATAGTCTCCATATAAATCACCCAGCTGATTAGTCAGCTTGAATTTAAATTCCCACTCAGCTGATTGGACAACCTCCACTAAACCCCCACCCAAATCTCCTCCATCCCAAACTCCAAAGTAGATGATTGGTGAGCTCATTCAAATCTTCTCCATTCAAATCTATCAAGCAGCAACACTTCCTCTTTAAAACAAAACAAAAAAAATCCAAAAAACGTGGCTTTAAGGAAAAAACAAAGGAACTTTACACAACAAACCTCCAATACTTCATTACTTCCACTATTTCAGTACCTCAAGACCAAATATTGATAGATAGTGTTTTGTCTATAATAATTGATTTATCATATAATAGTATAATAATTAATTATTAAATGACCACTAATTTACTGATTCATTGAATTGATAGAGATTTAATACTGTATCATTGATTATCTAGTTAATTGATTGATTGATTGATTCTTAGTAATAAGTTGATTGACTGATTTTTAGTAATAAGTAACCTTACTTTTGATTTGTTCTCTAACTTATCAAATAACATTTATTAATTACCAACATTCATTAAGTAACTGTTCTACCTATCACATTCATTAGCTATTGTAACTGTTTAGTGTATTATTGTCATTGACCATGCCAGCCAGAAACTCCAGAAACTCCAAATCCTCCACTACCAAACAACAACAAAAAATAATATCTCTAACAATGACCTCCCAGACTTCTGTACATGCTTCAGATGTCTTAAAACCAACAATGAAAACAAAAATAACACTAAATGCTACCTATGTGACAATCAAGCCCATCTTACCTGCTTAAACTTAAACAAAGATGTAGCTGATCTCCTAAAAGCATCAGATACATTCCCTTGTCTATGTCCATCATGTTTTCCTAAGCTAAACAAACCAATTACCCTGTCTGACGGAGTTGATAGCATAGAATCACTCATGCACTCAATAGAAAAACGCTTAGCAACACGTTTTGAAACAATTATATAAGAAAGCCTAATTTCTCTTGAAAAAAAAATACAGCACTGATAAGCAACGACCTATCAGTTCAAAATCAAATCCCAACTCAACAACCACTACCACAACTACTACCTCAACTACAATCACAACTACAACCAAAAATAACCAACAAACCACAATCATAAATAATTATTATCCCATCAAATAATTCCACAAATGATATCCCCTTACTCATCAGAGACATCATGGAACATGATCAGAAACGTCCAAATGCCATCTTATTTGGTCTTGAAGACACCAACAAATTAGACATCAATTGGAGAGATAATGTCTCGGAGTGATTGATATCATGGATACTGTCTGGATGCTTGACACAGATGACATCACCAAAGTTCGCAATATTATAACCAACTCAAATACAGCAAACATCTCTCCTGAAGATATCATTGAAATAACAAGAGATGGCCCCGAGTTCAAATATAATGATGGCTTGGTGGCCCCAAATTTTGTAGAGTTGTATACAAAAATGAGTCCAGCAAACACATATTCATTCATACAATAAATGCCATTGCAAAAACCAATCCCAAACACAAAAAAACTTTGCTCAAGACCAGACTTATCTATATTGCAAAGAATCCGCTCCTGTGAACTCCGCAATGAACTCAAAAGTCATCTAGACAATGGAGAGAAGGACCTGTATATTGACTACTGCACTGATTGTATCAAAATGAAGTCACACAACCCACAACTCCACATCCAACCCCACCCCATCCAATCCAACATCACTCAAAACTAGGCATACATGCCCCTAACTACCTCAATTCCAACTACAACTGGCCTTACATGCAAGCTACTCAATGCAAGAAGCCTCGTAAATAAAATCCCTGAATTTCTCCTCTTACTAAATACGGCTAAATTTGACATCATATTTGTCTGTGAAACATGGCTCAATGCATCTCTCCCTGACTCCATTACCACAGTAAGAGACTATAATGTTTACCGATCAGATCGCAAAATCCGTAGAGGAGGTGGTGTTGCTATCTTCTATACAAAGTCCTTACATCTAAAAAACATCCAAGTTACCCAGGAGCTTGCTCTTCCTGAGACCATCATCTGTGAACTGCCTTAAATATCACATTTTGATTCTTACTATGTTACAGAGCCCCTGATTATGACATCAAACATGTAAACAAGCTAAATTCACTACTAACATGGGCAACATCCTGCCTACATACTTTTATCTTTCTTGGTGACTTCAATCTACCTCACATTAACTGGACCCTAAACGAATGTAAAACTGAACCCATACATGCAATCTTCTACAATGTTATAACAAATCTGGGACTGGAACAACTAGTAACCAACAATACTAGACTGGACCAGATGGAATATATGCCTACTTCTTAAAAAAGGTATCCACTGCCATAGCCGAACCTCTAACCATAATATTTGAAAAATCCTTCAGGACTAGCTCCTTGCCAAAACTATGGTCACAAACCACGGTCATCCCCATTTTCAAAAAGGGAGACCCCAGCCTAGTTGAAAATTACAGACCAATCTCCTTATGCTGCATCACCTGTAAGGTCATGGAATCAATTACTAACCAATCCATTATCCTCCACTTAGAGACAAACAACCTACTCTCTAACAAAAAATTTGGTTTCAGAAAAAAACTATCATGTAATCTGCAACTTTTACACACTGCAAAAACATATGGACTACACAACTTGTTCTGGGCAAGCAATAGACGCAATCTACATAGACTTCTGTAAAGCCTTTGATTCAGTGGTACACGACAAACTACTCCTAAAACGAAAATCTTACGGTATCTCTGGACACCTGCATAACTGGATAGAAGCATTCCTGTCAAACAGACAACAAATGGTAAAAAATGGGAGCATCCTATCAAATTCTGTACCTGTCAACAGTGGTGTCCCCCAAGGCAGTGTTCTACGACCAACTCTTTTCATACTCTACATAAATGACCTCTGTGATCATAGTAAGAGCAACTGTGTTCTCTTCGCTGATGATGTAAAGCTATTCAACACCACAGACAATACTGCTACCTTTCAAAAAGGCCTCGACTATGTATCAGAATGGTCAAACAAATGGCAACTTCAAATCTCAACAAATAAATGCTCTGTCCTACATACTGGCAAAAAAATAAATCAGAAAATAAAATCCAGGCTGAAAAGTCAAGACCTTGTTGATGATCCAAACTCTGTCAAGAATCTTGGAGAACACATCTCTAATGATCTAAGTGCTACAGCCCACTGTAATTACATAGCCAAAAAGCCATTAAGAGTTCTTAACCTAATCTTATGTAGCTTTTTCTCTGATAATATTACACTAATATCTAGAGCATACAAAACATTTGCTAGACTCGAATACAGCTCATCGGTCTGGAAAACACATTACGTATCTGATATTAACACAGTTGAGAAAGTCCAGAAATATTTCACAAGAGTTCTCCACTCCTCTACTCGTTGTAGAATACCTTATGCCACCAGACTTAAAATTCTAGAACTAGAAAACCTTGAATTACGTTGCCTGTGGTCCAATCTAAGTGTAGTATATAAAATCATACATTGCAATGTCCAACCTGTCAATGAATACTTCAGCTTCAACCATAACAATACAATAGCACACAACAGATACAAACTCAAGGTTAACCGCACCAAACTTGATTGCAGGAAATATGAGTTCTGCAACAGTGTGGTCAATGTCTGGAATACTCTACCCGACTCTGTGGCTTCTTCCCCAAACCCCCCCAAATTTAACCTTAGACTGTCTACTATTGACCTCACCCCTTTCCTAAGAGGCCTGTAGGGGGCATGCATAAGCACACCAACATGCCTACCATCCCTGTCCTATTCCATGTATTCATAACTATGTTTATACTTATACCAATTATCTTGTAAGCGATTGACAAATCAAGTAAATAAAATAAAGAAAGAAAGAAAGAAAAATGAAGATAATTATGGGGCTGGTGGCTGAAACATATGAAGAATGGTTGCAGGAATTGGGTATAGCTAATGTAGTGAAAAGAAGAACCAGCAGTGACTTGATAGCTGTGTTCCAATGTTTGAGGGGCTACCACAAAGAAGAGGGGAGTCACTCTATTTTCCAAAGCACCTGAAGGCAAGACCAAAAAACAATGGATGGAAACTAATTAAGGAGAGATGCAACCTAGTCTAAGGAGACATTTCCTAACAATTAGAACAATTAATCAGTGGAATGAGTTGTCAGAAATGGTGTAAGGTCTCCTATATGAGCAGGGGGTTGGACTAGAATACAAACAAGATACCTTTCAACTCTGATATTCAAATCCATTCTGGATTTTTTTAGAAGGCAGGCAGGCAGGCAGGCAGGGATTGCCAGCTATCAAAAATTATGTTTTCCACTGTAGGATAAAGATCTTTCTATAGTCAAACGTGAGGCAACCCAGAATCAAGTCATATAAAAATCTGCATAGACATAAGCGAGATTCACATAAGACTAATCAGTGTTATAGCTAACACATTCATCCAGAAATGTACATTTGGCACATGCAGTTTGATTTGAACACCTTAGCTTTCATTTAAATGATGTGTCCACCAAAACTCTCTTATAGTACTAAAAATGAATGAAACTCCAGTTTTATTGTTTTGGACTTTCACCAGTAATTGCGTTCTTTTTGACACAGATTACTTGACTACATCCCTGATTCCTTAATACTGACAAATTTTATAATCAGGTGTCTTTGGTAATTAGTGTTATGGAGTCTGGCTGAAAAAAAAAAAAAAACTGTTTTAACTTCTGGACTCAGGGTTTTCTGCATTTCTTTGCTGCCATCCAGTGGTCTTCTGGATTTTTGTAATTCTAATGTAACTGTTCTATTTCATTCTATTCTATGGTGCTAGCAGATTATCTTAAAAGTCTGCATCTTTTTGAAAGATATGAGGTGCATTTCTCTGTTCACTGCTTTTACATTTAGTAGCATATTATGGAAAGTATTAATCAGGTTTTGAAATAAACCCCATAAACTCAATGAAATATTCATTGTAAATACATCATTCAGTAGTCTTAACTAAGGGAAATCTGCTTGGTTGCTTCTTGTGACTGTTAATGGGTCATTCTTCTGTGATGATGAATTTATGCAGCAAACATAAAATGTGATTTCACTAGGTTAACATCCTATAAGATCCACAGCTAAGTTGCAATGGCTACTGCAAATCTTACTTCTAGACTTAGTGCGTGCTTGTTGATATTTCCCCAGTACTTCTATTTAAAATGTGTCTCAAGAGAAGTTTTTCAGCAGTGAGAAGTATAAGCCTAAAAGAAAGGAACCCAAAATTGGTGTGTGTGTGTGTGTGTGTGTGTGTGTGTGTGTGTGCCTGCGCGCATGTATATTTATTCTTTTTTACAAACTTCATGAAAATTTTGTTCAGTGTTACCCCAGTGGGTATGTATTATGCAATAAATATGTTGCAGTTGTAGATTTCACTGCCTATGCATTAGATTTGCAATATCTTATGATATGTAGCTTCTAGATTTCTTTTAAAATGAGAATATGTTCCATTTTTTTCTATATGATGGACAGCATAAACTGTCTTTTTTTTTTTCAACTTTCATCTCATTGCAGCCATGAAGTTGTGGGTGCTCTATCACTGGAGGCTCTTAAGAAAAGACATTATGATCCAAGATCTGTTCCCACTGTACATGTTCAGGAAGGTGGAAGGGAATTGGTTATACCAACTCTTTCACTCTGGGGTTTTCTACAGAATGAGAATACTGACGTAAAAGATACTCTATTTTAAAATGGAGGTTTTTAAGAAACGACTGGACAAGCCACCTATCTGAATGGAATAAGATTTCCTGCTTGAACAGGAGGTTGGATTAGAAGACTTCCAGCTCTATTCTGATGATGTATTGATTGATTGAACATCTGTTAATCAACTTTGATCAACTCTCCAATTACTGTATAATAGAAGTTAGAATACAGAAAAAAAAAACCAAATTGCAAATTGCTTCCCCAAAGTGCTTTTTCAAGAGACAACTAGACTTTCTTGTTTTCTTCTTCAGAGCTGAAGAAGCTTCTTTGATGAGAAGTGAAATGTCTTCAAAGAAAAACAAGAAAGTCCAGTTGCTTCTTGAAAAAGCATCTTTGGGACAACCATGACCTCGATGATTGAGAATCTCCATAGACAAAATTATGCTGTCTTGACAAAAAGTTATTCAGGTGCTATGTTTTTTTCTTTTCAATCTTGCAACATAAGGCACACTGGGGGATTTTCCACTTTTCTTATAACTAAACTATATAATTGGTGAAGCTACCATGACATGCAATCACCTACTGACATAATCTCTGTACATGATTACATTTTCAGGAATTATGGAATTGCCTGTCCATGGAAAATGAAACAAGTCACCAAAGAAGTAAATTAAACACATCTGACCTGGTTAGGTTACTTTATAAATTCTGTTGTACTGCTGGCATTCTATTCTGTTTGAACTGACTATGGATCAGATACTTATAGACTTGTTCTCATGGTCATGCACTGCATATGGTGTAGAAGAATAATTCAGCTTACAAAAAACACAAAGAAAGTGGAAATAAAATTAATATTATACCCATATATCCTTTCTTGCGTTCTTTACCTTTCACTTTCCCATTTGTACAATTGGATATAGGAATGGCATGTTTGTTAGTTATACTATTGCATATCTATCTATCTATCTATCTATCTATCTATCTATCTATCTATCTATCTATCTTTGGTTATTTGGGTTTTCTCTCACATAAAATTGGGACTATCTAGGTGACGTTTCAATGAAGTCTCATTCATCATCTTCAGGCTTGTGTCTTCAGCTTTGTGCTTCTCAGAGTAATGTGAGCTTGCAACTGCTTCTTCCTTTTAACTGCTAGTGGGGGTGTGACTTGATTGGGTGGGGGTTTGGCTGTGTTCTGATTGGTTGGGGGTTGGCTGTGTTCTGATTGGCTGGGGGGGTGTTCTGTTCAGGTGGGAGCTTGGCTGTGCTCAGGTTAGTCTTAGATGCTGGGGGATTTGAGCTGGTGAGCTGTGATCTTGCTGTTTGGCTTCGAGTTCGTGGTCGTGCTGCATCTTCATAGTGGGTGTCGGTTTGCTTCATGTATGGCTCGGAGGGGTTTGAAGTGGGTAGTGATGCAGCTGCAGTGCAGCTTCTGGTCCATGGTCGTGTCTCATCTTCTGAGTGGGTGTGAGTCTGTTTTCTACATGGAAGTGTGGTGGTGGCATCTTGTGTGGCTCTCATGGGTGTGGGTCTGGTGTCCTTCTTCATGTTAGGTACTCGTCTGTTCATGAGGGCGGGTTTCCAAATGGCTGGAAGGCGGGAGGTGTCATCTCGTTTGTTCATGCTGTGTGGGCGTTTTTCTATCTCTATGGCTTCTCTGATTATTCTGCTGTTGAAGTGTTCGGTTTTGGCGATAGTTCTGGTATTTTTAAAATCAATTTCATGTCCTGTGGCTTTGAGGTGTTGGATCAGGGAAGAGGTCGTTTCTTCTTTTTTGATTGAGTTCTTGTGTTTTTCAATGCGTGCACTTATTCTTCTGTTAGTTTGTCCGATGTATGTGGTGGGGCAGGTGGTGCAAGGGATTTCATATACTCCTTGGTTTTCTAACTCGATTTTGTCTTTAGGGTTTCTTATAATTGACAGTCTGGTGGAATTTGGAAGCCTGTACTCACAAACAAAAAAAATCTCCACACCACTAGCCAGGCAAACATCTGGGCACAAACAGATCCCCCCTGATACCTCCAGCTCAAACACACCCCAAACAGCCACCCAGATGAAACCTAGCTTCCTAACAAATGATAGCTGTCCATTTACTCAGAGCCAAGCTGCACTAAAAGCCTCCAATACAGGAAACACAATGTTGCCAGCCAATCAAGACACGCAAAAAGCCACAAAACAGACAGAAGATATTAGAAACACCAATCAAGCAGAACACAGCAAACTCCAAGACCAATAAACACAGACCAAGACTCCCAACCAATCAGGATGAAGAAAAAACTATTCTGGCACAGCAATAGGCTAGCCCCAAATTTAAAATTGAAACAACTGTAAAAGTGTGACTCACAGATGAACACAATACAGAAGCCTGATGATGGCAGATGAAATTCTGCTGAAATGTTGCTACAACTTTAAAAGCACAACTACAATTATGTGGGAAAATACCCAAACAAAGCTGAATACCATACATGCAAGTACCCGCGAAAACTTAAGAAAACAAATATCTATATCTATATCTCTATATCTATCTATCTATCTATCTATCTATCTATCTATCTATCTATCTATCTATCTATCATCTATCTATATGGTAGTGGCTGGCATCTCCCTCTGATCCTTTCATTTCAAATGTATGCCTTTAGCTTCTTTAAAGAATCCAATCATCAGCATTATCATTGTTGAATAATCCTGACACCTCTGTCCCAGCTGATAAACACATTTCTATGAAAAGTGTAGTATCCATCATTAGCTGAGCACAGATGCTTCAAGATATAATTTCCTTTGCTGAAATGGCATCAGGAGAAGCAGGGAAGATCTCACAGATGTGATTGTAGTTCTCTGGCAGCTCTACAAACCACAAGACATCTGAGTATGTTCATAACAAAAAATTTCCAGGGGATGTCAAATTTCCCTCTAAAGCCATGATAACAGAATGAATATTAATGGCATTATTTTCATATGAAAAAGAAAAAATTGCCAAGTTGGATAAATCAGTTGACAATCAGTTCACACTGATAAAATACAAGAAATTCTTGATGATAAATATGTCTTGCAAATTTACATCTTCAGTGTAAATTGCTTTTGATATCTTCAGTATCAAAACTGTTTTCATATTTAACCAAGTGGAAACCATTACAAGCAAATGTTCTAAGAGTTGGAAAGATATTAATGACAGAAAACATGGCCCTTGGAAGGTAAAATAGCAGATGAGAAAAAAAAAATAGAACAGTGTAGAAAGACCGATATTCAAATTCCCATGGTACTCACTAAGTGATTTTGGTTAATCACTATTTCTCAGCCATACATATTTCAGAAGGTGATGGGGGAACTATGAGTAGACCCTCACAATGAACATGCAATAATGTCTCTATAAATAAAAGAAAGGAAAGCAATGGCAACAGTAAGTAACACCAATGCAACATAAAACAAATTATTTTTTCCTTAATCCACAAGTTCCTCCTGAAAGCCCCTCTATTTCTTCTCTTTAAATAGGATTAAAAATTGTGTTTCTTATCTCAAATAAGAAATAGTAGTTGTTGCTGATTGCTTGAGGATATGGCCACCAAAGAAAAACACAATAATTCTTATTTATTTATTTATTTATTTATTTATTTATTTATTTATTTATTTATTTATTTATTATTTGGTTTGTCAGTTGCTTACAAGATAATAGGTAAAAGGAAAAACATAGTTATGAATACATGGATACATATAAGAAAAATAAAAAAAATAAAAGAAACAATAGGACAGGGATGATAGGCATGTTTTTACGCTTATGCACGCTCCCTACAGACCTCTTAGGAAATGGGTGAGGTCAATAGTAGACAGTCTAAGGTTAAAGTTTTGGGGGTTTGGGGAAGAAACCACAGAGTCAGGTAGAATATTCCAGACATTGACTACTCTGTTGCTGAAGTCGTATTTCCTGCAATCAAGTTTGGTGCAATTAACCTTGAGTTTGTATCTATTATTTGCTCTTGTGTTGTTATGGTTGAAGCTGAAGTATTCATTGACAGGTTGGACATTGCAATGAATGATTTTATATACTATACTTAGATTGGACCATAGGCAGTGTAGTTCTAGGTTTTCTAGGTCTAGAATTTCAAGTCTGGTGGCATAAGGTATTCTACAATGAGTAGAGGAGTGGAGAACTCTTCTTGTGAAATATTTCTGGACTTTCTCAACTGTGTTAATATCAGATACGTAATGTGTGTTCCAGACAGATGAGCTGTATTCGAGTCTAGCAAATGTTTTGTATGCTCTAGATATTAGTGTAATATTATCAGAGAAAAAGCTACATAAGATTAGGTTAAGAACTCTTAATGGCTTTTTGGCTATGTAATTACAGTGGGCTGTAGCACTTAGATCATTAGAGATGTGTTCTCCAAGATTCTTGACAGAGTTTGGATCATCAACAAGGTCTTGACTATTCAGCCTGGATTTTATTTTCTGATTTATTTTTTTGCCAGTATGTAGGACAGAGCATTTATTTGTTGAGATTTGAAGTTGCCATTTGTTTGACCATTCTGATACATAGTCAAGGTCTTTTTGAAGGTAGCAGTATTGTCTGTGGTGTTGAATAGCTTTACATCATCAGCGAAGAGAACACAGTTGCTCTTACTATGATCACAGAGGTCATTTATGTAGAGTATGAAAAGAGTTGGTCGTAGAACACTGCCTTGGGGGACACCACTGTTGACAGGTACAGAATTTGATAGGATGCTCCCAATTTTTACCATTTGTTGTCTGTTTGACAGGAATGCTTCTATCCAGTTATGCAGGTGTCCAGAGATACCGTAAGATTTTCGTTTTAGGAGTAGTTTGTCATGTACCACTGAATCAAAGGCTTTACAGAAGCCTGTGTAGATTGTGTCTATTGCTTTGCCCTGATCGAGTTGTATAGTCCATTTGTTTTTGTAGTGTAAGAGTTGCAGATTACATGATAGTTTTTTCCTGAAACCAAATTGTTTATTAGAGAATAGGTTGTTTGTTTCTAAGTGGAGGATAATGGATTGGTTAATAATTGATTCCATGACTTTACAAGTGACGCAGCATAAGGAGATTGGTCTGTTATTTTCAACTAGTCTGGGGTCTCCCTTTTTGAACATGGGAATAACTGTGGCTTGTGACCATAGTTTTGGCAAGGAGCTGGTCCTGAAAGATTTTTTGAAGATTATGCTTAGAGGTTCGGCTATGGCAGTGGATAGCTTTTTTAAGAAGTAGGCACATATTCCGTCTGGTCCAATAGATAGAGATGGTTTTAGATTACATTTTCCTTGTTTTCCATCATATTGTTATATCCTTAAATGAATTTTGCTTCATCTCTTTCTGACAATTTTGAGTTTGGCATAGGTTCCAGTGAAAGAATTTCTCTACTTGCCATGCAGTGTGGTTGAACTTCTACCTATTCTTACTTTACAGTATATTTCATTTAATGCTAGTTGTCTAATATTGCAGTCTTTCCAAATACCAAATAGGTGAAGGTTCAATGCAACATCCAATAGCCAGGGAAGGTTGGTTGTTCTATATGAATTTGCTATGTTTGGCCAGGCTGTGCTTGACTAGAAGGAACAATGCCTTTATACGAGACCACCTGAACAGGTGAAATAGGATCATTAAACCCACTGATGAAACTGATTGAACAATTCTGTGCACATTTGCAAGAAAATAAATCACACTCTATCTTAATTCTTGATAGGAAAGCAGCCAAAAGTGCTTTACATTTTTCTGAAATGATAAAAAATAATATATAGTTAGAAAATTTTCTTTAGTCCAAAATTAACCTTATTTTCATTTAAAATATGTACAAAGATTTCTGATTTTTTTAAATGAAACAATCTACAATTACAAAAACATGAAGCACACAAATAACAATGACAAATCAAACTCTTTCATGAAAGGATTTAGTTTATAATATGTACTTCAGAACTGAGTCATACAATTTATGGCTTTTTTAATACCAAAAAACTTGCTAATTGGGATAAAATATTAGTTTCTCAGTTTGAGAATGTAGCCCAAACCACTACTAGTAGCATTCTATTACTAATTTGTGAGTACTTAAAGTGAGATAATGAGCTATTTCTTGAAATTCTGAAAAGAAAAGTAAGGAATAATAGCAATTGATTAGAACAGAAAGTCTGTAATTAAAATCAAACCTAGACACAAATCCTTAAACCAAGGATATCCAATATTTTCAGCCATGTGGGCTGTATCTCTATATATTGACAGCCCTTTGGGGTAGACCAAGTCAGCAAAAAAATATCATAAGAAATATTATAGCTCATCTTTACTAATATGGTCTGTAATAACAAGTACTTGAAGATATGGTAGCATTTCTCCCTTACCCTTGTTCTGGTGGGACAATTTTGAATTTATTTCTCATGTTTTCCTAGGCTAACCTCATATTTTACTAATGAGCTATATTTTTGTTTACTTTTTTGAAAACCATACCCAAACCATACTCAAGGTGGTAAATATACTGTATTTAGTAAGTCCCCTAATTTCTCCCTCAACAACAATCCTGAAAGATGTGCTGGGCTGACAGACAGTAACCCGTCCAAAGTCACCCAATTAATTTTCATGCTTAAAGGTAAGACTAGAACTCATCATTTCTTGTTTCTAGCCTGCTATCTTAACTATTTCAAGGCATGTTTACCTTAATGAATATGGTTACCATCCTTCCCAGTCTTGTGAGGTGGAGGCTAACTCATTTCATAAGCCTTTCATGTAGATCAAGGCTGTCATGCTCCCTGTCACTCGTGCTCCATTCAAAACCCAAGAAAGTAACCCCTCAACTCCATATTGTAGAGACAAGATACTTTTACTGATTTTGAAGTGATAGCAATGAAAGAAAGCAAAACCTGAGGCAAATAGGCATGGAAATTACATATTGAAAGCTATCCCAAGTTCCCTCCCTCAGTGTATTGTCTATCCCAGTGTGAAAGAGGAGAAAAGGATAATAATCAGTAGGCTTGATGAATTGGGTAACATCTCTGTCACATCTTTAATCTTTTCACCTGAGAAACAATATACTTCCCTTGATAGTTTGTTTAGTCTGCTGTTTTCTTATTCTGTTCCTCTGATAACTGAGTCGCCAACTCTGAAAAGTAAGTCACAATCATTGTCCTCTGAAAAAAATAGGCCATTTGTTTTTATTTTAGCAACTTGAGATGAAAATTCCAACAAGATAAAATGGCAGGTATGGCATCACAATGCAAACTCCCCATGTTCAAGTGTCAAGGCAAGCTCAAAAAGTGTGGTGTCTATGGAGATTCTCAGTCAGCAAGGTCATGGCTGTCCCAAAGAAGCATCTTTCAAAAGATAACTGGACTTTTTTTTTTTTTTTTTGCTTAAAGACATTTCATTTCTCAGCCAAGAAGCTTCAGTCAGAACTGAAGAAGCTTCTTGGATGAGAAATGAAATGTCTTCTAGCAAAACAAAGAAAGTTCAATTGACTTTTTAAAAAAGCACCTTTGGGACAAAAGGTGTAGTGCTTTCATTGCTTCCTCCTTTTGCCTTTATTCATCATCTCTTCAAATCACATCGGGCAAGCTTTAGGTTATTAAATAGAGTGAATGGTGAAACTTGAAAACGAATGGTTGAGATCAAGTGGCATATATCATTATGAACTCTGTAAAGCAAATCAGTAAAGAAAGCTGATTTGCCAGCAATTGGCTTTTGTGCATGTGTCAAGGTTTCCTTTGGGGTCGGCTTTAAGCAGAACTTTTCTTTCCTTAAGAACAGATGATATAGATATGCAACCCTATTACTCGTAAAAGTAATAGTTTCTGCAAATATTATTTCTAGAAATAAGCAGATAAGAGAGCACAGAACAGAATAGGTTTAAATTTCACTCAAGATGCTGGCATAATAGCAATATTGCATTTATTGATATATGCTTATGTGATAGATCTGTAGGAAAAATAATCTATCATAATAAATATAATTAGAGATCCACAGTGACATTTTTCTCTATATAGATTACATTTTTGACAAGTACTTCAATTGTCCTGGGATCAGAATTCTCTTGGAATATGTGAAAATGTATTTGGTTCATTGTGAAAATGGGTATCATAGTAAAAAATAAATATCATGGGTATCAAGTTTCAAATGAATTTTTCCTGTAGAACTTTAGAGTTCCCCAGAAACAAAACTTAGAAAAGAATCTCAAATTTCACATTATTGGAACTTGTTGGCAGAGCTGTCAAAGCTGGACTAGAATATAGCATATATCTGTAAAAGAGGGATTTGATAAATAGATGCAGAAAAAAATCTGTGAGTACAGAAAAGAGCCAGAGTTGCTGCACAAAACGCCAGTCTTCATGTAAAGACAGAACTGAATGTCCAGATCAATTCCCTCCTTCCCTTTCTTGAATAACCTTGGTAACTTTTCCTCTTTCACTTAGTTCAGTTGTCTAGAAACAAACAAAAAATATTTATAAGGTAACCTCCCCTAGAGCACGATCCAACTACAATAAAAATTAAAACTAAAAACAAATAAAATTCTAGAAAGAGATAAAATTGATATATACCACAATATATTTTTAGTAACAACAATACTTATTGTATTATTCCTAAAAAATTCCTAAACTTATAAAGCTATAAAGGTCTTGCCATCAAACTTTGCTAAGGAAATTTACAACAAAGTAACCTTACTCTCTATTTTTTTTTATCATTGCTCCAACATCTTCACCAATCTTTATTAAATTATTTTTATTAAATAAGTGATCTGCTAGTAAAATTTAGACAAAAATAAAAATAAATCAAAATCATCTGGACAAGAAATTGACAAAATGTATGCAGTATCTTCGCAGCAAATAATAGAGAAAGATTATAGTCCTCTGCAAACAATGTGACTGGGATAAACAACATTGCACTTTTTAATAAGGATTATTCTTACTGAGGGCATATTTGTCAGTCATTAAGTCCATTGTTATCCTCTCTCCCTTCTGTATCCTATATATATATATTTGTATTTTGGAAAATAATAAAAGTTTTTCTTCTTTACCTCAAGCTACAAAGAAATTTACTGGGACCACCACTTAAATGAGATCCATAATGGAAATTGAGTAGATTCAGATCCATTTGCTCCATCCCAAAGAAAATCAGGGGTGGGATACAACTATTTTTACTACCAGTTTTATGTGTGTGACTAGATGGGTGGGCACGGCTTCTTCTTTTTTTGCATCATCCCTCGTGCTCCATTTTTTTGCCTCCTGGGTCTCAGGGAAGCCTCTTGGGTGAAGCAGTAAGATAGTGAGGGGGATCCTGGCACAGCTGATCATTGGAACAGCTGATCATTGGGAGGGAAAAAAGAAAGAAAAAATACCGGTTTGGCCAAAAAGTAACATTTTTTTTTTTACTATCTGTTTGTGTGAACCAGCCAGAACCAGTAGAATACCACCACTGAGGAAAATCCATTCAATATTATGTTAAGGCTAAATATAATGTGTGATGATTATTATTCTGGTATTACTGGTTTGTTATTTAGTTGATTAAGTCCATTTGGTATGAACTAATCTTTTTTTAAAAAAAAGTTTCACTATTTATTATTAGCAACCAGGGTTGACAAAATATTATTATTATTTATAAAAAAATATTATTTATTAGCAACCAGGGTTGACAAAATGAGATGGGAAAGACTTGTCCAAAAGCCTACAGATTTCAGGAAGTCCACATATCTAGTTCCAAATTAAAAGTGACAACATGGTGAGGAACAGTGTTTCCCCAGAGATGTTGTAAAAGGTTGCTTCCTTTACCACTCAGGAATCGAACTTTGAATGTCATTTTAATAGAAAAGAAGCAGAAGAAAGTTGTCTGCTCTTGCTGTCCCTATATAATTTGTGGGGCAAGCTTCCTGGGATGGGTAGAAATCAGAGCAGTAGATATGAGGAAGAGAAGGGGCAATTTAGCCTGCAGTGATCATACAGAAGAGAAAATGGTGGTGACAAGTTGAGGTAGCAATTTAGCTAATGATGGAGGAACAAATATATTACATCTTGGAAAACTCTGGTCTGCAAACCAATATGCCATATGGATTTTCTCAGACCAAATTCTATTGCACCTCATGAGGCTTTTCTCCAGAAAAGATCTACCCAGGTCCCCATTATCATCAAAATCAACATTGATACTGATCAAAATCAACACCTATATATTGATATTTATTTCTACAATGTTTGCATATCTTGAGGTTGATAACCAAAATGTTATACATGCAATGCTGTATTGTTCTTCTTAGCCTTTCTTATTCTGCTGTTCCTTTTGAACTCCTCTATTAAAATCATGTGAACTGCTTTATTTGTTTATTTTTCTTACAAGGGGAAAAGCGAGGTACAAATAAGCATAATAAAATAATTTATACATCCACTTATTCTCTGGCTTGAGGTTTAGAACTCTGTGACTCATGGGAGACCTTGCTTGCAACCCAGAACCTATGAGTTATGTTGCAGAATAATTTCCATAATTCTCAGACAGCTGTCTAGAAGAGATTATTGGACTGGGGTAGAATGCCGATCAGCTAAAAATGTACCAGGATGAAAGCTGCTCATGAATATGGAAGGTTTTATTCTGTTTTTCTTTGTTATTATCAATAGTCTTAGAAATATGAAGGGCACTATTAACATATTTTAAATAAATAGAAACAAATATCTGCATAATGGAAATATTATATCAAAGCCAAATGATTGTTGGAATAAGAAATGTATACTTTAAATATTAACTGAAGTATTTAGGTTAATAATAGCCTGATTGGTTCCTTAAACTTCTCAAAGTGTACCTTTTTCCTTTTCAATTTTATATTACTTGGGTGGAGTTTTTATTACCTTTCATTTTTCTTGGTCTCGAGTAGACACAGATTATTGTGTTGAAGTTCCAGCAGCATCAGATGTGATTGCTCAGTGAAAAGGTTTTCAGAATGATAGCAAAGTGTGAGCAAAAGGCATAATCCACGTATCAAGGATGGGTGCTAGCACAATACAAGGTAAATTGATATTGATTCATCTTTTCTGAGCAAACTGTTTTCTGACAGTGGGAAGGAAAGCTCAGAAGAGACTGCTTCTAAATACAAAAGCTAAAGTTGAACAGATTTGCATTTAAATTAAAAATATTGGTGCTTGAAATCAATAATAATAATAAAAAGTTTAGTTTTTGAAATAGCACAATATTATACAATTATTCAGATTCTAAATAGCTGCCCTAAAGTTACTTGAAATATGCATAGAACAAACTTTCATGATTTTATCCTGACACTAAGCTATTGAAGAATATGTATTACTTTAAGTAGAGCCATTTGTAACTCTTGTATATGGTGCTCTTGCACCACAATGGATTACCCCCCAAAAAGGTCAATTTCATTAACAGATCTTGACATTCTGACAAAGCATCTGTCAACAAACACATAGCAATGAATCCCATATACATACCATTTAAAAGACAACCAAAATCAAGGAAAGAAGTAAACAACTCAAAGCACATCTTTCCCTGTCCTCAATATCCAGAGACACAGGAAACAGCATAAGACAATCAGAGGAGAAACAATTCTTTTTAATGTCAAACATTAATGAAGGTTGGTATCTCCACCAGGACTGGCAGGGCACACAACTATATATAAGCAACCAGCAAATTCTCTTCTCCCATATATTGAGGGTGTTACCTAGCCTACTAATGAAACATCTGCAGGAAACAAACAAACAAACACCAAAAGCACTAAGAACACCAGAATAATTTTATATTACATAATCTATGGCTTCCTTGGGAAACCTAAGTTGAGATACACATGGAAGGTCAAAGGGATAACATAAAAGTATTTTTAATATCAGTTTTGAGGTAAGAAGTCAACTTATCAATTGAATTGTAAACTTTTCATTACATCCAATCTTCTTTTAATTTTTTCATACATGATTGGGTGACTTTCTTTTTTTTAATTCTTCTTTTTCTGATGATAAACCAACAAGAAAATGTATTCTTCATATTTTCATTTGAATATTTAATAGTGACTACAGAAATATATACAAATCTGCAATGGAAAATAGAAAATGAAACTTGTGAAACATGTACTCATGTATTATATTGGATCCTTGACTATTCTCTTAATTGGCTGAGCTTTAATACCATTAGGAGTTATCCATATGCTTCAGCTAGTTTTCATGCAGAGAAGAACAAATATCAACATCCATCTGTCAAGTAAGGGAAGCCCATATGCTACCAGAAGAGCTTAATTTAAGTCAGGTGTGGCTTAGACAATTCAAGTTACTTGTCACCAGCATTGCATAACACGTAGGTTGAAGGATTTGTTCATTCTGGAAAAAAAAGTCTCTTCAAAATACCCAGTACAGCCAAAGTTTTGATTAACTTCTGTTTCCCCAAATTTTAAAATTAAGGTTCTTTTAATATTGTGACAATAGAAAAATGTCATAAACACAAGTAGGTGTAACATTCTGAGGAATCTTATGATAAATGATAAATATAGGTGAGTCAGAATTTTCATTTATTAGCAAATGAAAACCCACTGTTAACTGGGAATAAAAACAAAATTATTTTTAATTTCATTGTCTTATTTTTTAGAATATATGTGTGTTTTGGCATTGTATTGTTCCAAAAATGATATTTCTCCCAACATATTAATTTTGTATAGCTTTTTGCATGTTCCTTTGCTCAATATAAAACACATTTGCACATACATTCTCCTCATTCATATGATTTATATGTACTTTCTTTAATGTTACAGTAATTGCACTGCATCACAATTTTAGGGAGATGAGGATTTGGGACACCTTTCACTTACAAATGGGTTCAGAAATTAGATTAGTTTCTGTAAAATTTGCACAGAATGAACTTCTTGGCTGTTTTTAATTCCTGTTGAATAAAGAAGAATCAACAATCTCTCTTGGATTGTAACTTGGGAATTTACAAATATAGTTTTTATGAATTTGAACCAAAAGAAAGATCCTGATGTAAATCCAAGCAATTTGAAGATTATTAGGGATAGGCAAGATTTCATCGTTGTTCTTATATACTGAGATTGTTTGAATTAATAGTTTTCCATTATCCAGATATATATATAGTTTGAATTATGGCATATTTATATCACTACTTTAGAAAAGCTTTAACAAAGTGACACAGATTAGGTAATGGAAACCTCATTAAATTTTACTTATTTTTCTCTATTTTTTTAAAAATTAAATCTATTATATCTACTATCAGCGATCTTGACAATGACTATTATTATAAGGTCTAGATTTAGCATCATGCGGAATAGTAACATCAGTGAACCAGTTTTATTATTATTAGAGTTATGTAATAACAATATTATTAGTGTTCATTGCACAAATTCCTCTCTTTTGACCGTGGGATGGCCAAGTGAATCTGTCTTCTGTCCCACTGGATAGGAAGAAACTACCTGCAACTAATCCTATGGCAACTGAATAGCTATGAGTCACCCAGAATACCCCATCTGTTCTTTGGCTGGGATTGCAAATAAATCATAGAATGTATAGTCCTGCTCTCAAATAGCAGGTATCAGCTGTGACTCTCCTGTTGTTTAAACCTTGAAGATCTGCTCTTTGCCCAGGCAAGGAACAGTTAATTTTCTTTGCTTTGTTCCTGTCTACTTTAATCATTCTTGTTATTGATTGTATTTTTCCTGTTTTAGTTATTATGAGTTGCCCAACCCAGCTTTTGGGGAGTTGGGTAGCATGCAAATTAGCTAGCTAGATGGATATAAAGATTCCCCCTTCAGGGACAGGTAATCTAGAATGTAGAAATGCTATCATTTTCAAATTACTAGTGTTGATATTAGTGCTCTTGTAGCAACGATTGAACATTCCTTATTATTCCTTATATTAAGTTTTCCAAACTTTCTTCTAATCAGATGTAGTAAGTGGGTCAGACGTAATAAGTGACCAAGATAAATCAGCCTGCCTATTTGCATAACCATGTATCTCATTTTAGCTACAACAGAACCTATAGCTACTTCTGTATATGGTATTTAAATAGAAATTTGTTAATTTAATTATTATTAATGACCATCAATATATTTCAGTATAACTGTTGCCCTAACTAAAGGATAAGTAAATTAAAACTTCCATGTTACAAAAAATATACTGTACAGTACAGTATATCTGTACTCAGATATACTGAGAAACATGTATGTTTTGGAGAAAAGCAGAAGAAAAATTGAAGAACATTACAAATATTACAAGGGAAAAATTGCCTAGATTCTAGATGATGGTAACTGTATGCCTCACGATATAACTAGCAATATGAAAATTCTTTTTTTTTAAAAAAAACTTTATTCAGTTTTTCACATTAAAAACAAAAATCTCTTTTTAATGGACAATGTATTTCTGGGTCATCACCTTTACATACAAATATGACAGCAATATACATTGATATATGCATACTTAATTCTATTATTACCTTTTCCATTCCAAATTTTCAGTAAGGAGAGAAAACATTAATTCTAGCCTCTTGCATTAATCTCAATCGAAAAATCTTTTTATATCATTTCATTTATTTCAAATATTATCCTTTGGATACTTATTTTTGAAAATAAAGATAAACAATATGTGTTTGCCTAATAATAATAATAAAGTTTCATTCTAAATTCTTTCATTAATCTCAATCTAAACATTTTTTAATTTCATTTCAATTATTTCAAATATAATCCTTTAATATTTATTTTAAAAATAAACAATAAACAATATATATTTACCCAGTAATAATAATAATGAAGTTACCAAAGTCTCTCCTCGCTTTTAATAGTCTATATTAAACTTATTGATTTAACTGGTTCTTTAGTCTGTCATATTCCCTTTCCATTACACATTTTTTTAAATGAATTCTAAGTTAATACAAATTTTAACACACACACACACACACACACACACACACAAATAAGAACAAGTATAGGTTTCCCCTCTTTTACTATTTTGAGTGTGACAGCTTAATGATTAGAATATACCTTTATTCCCTCATCTTAATTCCCAATAAACCATTAATCATTACATCTTTTCAATTGGATTCCACAGCATATCCCCCCCCCTTTATAAAAGTTATCAGTATCTATATTACCCTATTTTCTAAATATTTTTAATTTCAGAAATATGCTTATTACCCCTTGTCACCCTGCAGAATCCCCTTTTTAATTCATCAACCATTATCTCTGAAAAAAACATTTTTTGATTCTGATCCCCAATGCAAAGACATTCATTTGCATTTGGCCTAGGAAACTCTCTGGCCTTGAAAACCCTTTTAATAGAATGGTTGAATGGTCCAAGGAAGGCCAAATCACATGACAATGTACAGAGCATCAAATAATGAAGTCAAATGATTCTTGGGTCACCATTTATGAAGCACAGTTCTCTATTCAATTTCATGCTTAACTTCTGAGACACTCACCTCATCCTGACATTCCTGGAGTTAAGGACTAGGTCTAAGTTAATCTCATCTGTCATTTTCACTCTACATTGACCTTAGCAATGTTGGAGGACTATTATAGTGAACACATGGTAAGGTCTGAATATGGAGCATCATTTTATATTTGATACATGTATAAAGAACACTGATGTGAAGATATACCCCATTTAAATTGTAGCTGCTATGACATGGATGGGGAATATAATTCAGATATCCAAAACTTGTAAGAAAAGAGGTTCTAAGAAGCTATTTCTGAACCTGTGTTTTATCAACTTTAGTTGATAAAACTAGATACCTTGATCCTTAGATCATACTGACTCATCATTCAATAGAAATAAAAAAATATTTGTTTATTCAACTTATTATAGCCACCTTTTTCACAATACAACTGACTTGGGGCACCATGTAACAAAGATAAAAATATAATTAATACATACTATTATTAATTAGATAGTATTATCTATTCACAACAATGTGCTGCTAGTTCTTTAGCTGGCATTGGCCTTCAAATGTATCAAATTCTTGCCAAGAATGTTCTAGGATGTCATAATGTATCAGCATGATATCTGTGCAGATCCACGCAGTGTTGCTTTTGAATTGACAGATGGGAATTTTGTCGATGTACAGATTATCTATAGTTATTGTGGCCAATTGCATAGTTAGCCAGAGGTTTTGACTGGATTTGACATTTTTATCAATCTAGTAAGACTTTCCCAAAGACCTTGGACAGACTATTGTTACTGTTATTGTGGTTAATCTTTGGTGAGATTCACAGCCTTTGGAGCAGGTTAGTAACTCAACAGCTCGAGTCCTAACCAAGGACCTAGGAACTGTTCAGGTGGTGTCGGAGGATATAAGCTGTTCCAAGTAGAGTGTTTTTTTGTAGAATCAGGGTATTCAAGTCTGATAAATTCAGAATTTCCAAATAGCGAGGTAGTCCTTTAGGTATTGCTCCAAGGGCTCCAATTACAATTGGGATAACACATGATTTCTTTTTCCAAAGTCGCTCAATTTCAATTTGTAAGTCCCAGTACTTTGCAATTTTTTCTTGCTGCTTATCTTCAATTCGTGCATCATCAGGTATTGCAATGTCAATTATTATATTATTTGACATAAAAAATATCAGTCTACACAGCAAACAAGGTAATTATGCTGGGTTTCATATCACAAATCACTAGTCGAACACTTCTCAAGTGTTTAGGACTGCGTGATGTATCGGCGGATTATGCAAGCAGATCCCAGTCAGGTGGCCTTCTGCAGCTAACCAATGGTAGCACCAATTGTTTTTAAGTGCTTGCCTAGGTCTTTAGGTACAGTACCCAGTGTGCTGAGTACCACTGGAATCACCTGCACTGGTTTATGCCAGAGTCTCTGTAGTTCAATTCTCAAGTCCTGATATCTGGTGATTTTTTTCAAATTGTTTCTCATCGATTCTGCTGTCACCAGGTATGGCAATTTCAATGATCCACACTTTTTTCTTCTCCACAATTGTGATATCTGGGGTATTGTGTCAGTCTGTATTCGGAAGTCTCACAGTAGTTTTGCATGCTCATTTTCGACCACTTTTTCAGGCTTATGATCCCATCAGTTCTTTGCTACAGGCAGATGGTAGTTGTGACACAAGGTACAGTGGACCATCTGAGCGACTGTGTTGTGACATTGTTTATAGTCAGTCTGAGCGATTGTCTTGCAACAACTCAGTATGTGATCAATGGTTTCGACTGCTTCTTTGCAGAGCCTGCATCTGGGGTGCAGAGCCTGCATCTGGGGTGCAGATTTTTCTATTCTGGCTTTGATTGCATTTGTTCTGATGGCTTGTTCTTGGGCTGCAAGAATCAGGCCTTTTGTCTCTTTCTTCAGTGTTCCATTGGTCAGCCATAACCAGGTCTTTTCCTTATCTACTTTTCCTTGGATCTTTTCAAGGAACTGTCCATGCAGTGCTTTGTTACACCAGCTGCCAGTCGGAGTTTACATCATTGTTTTCCTGTATTGATTCTTGGTTCACTGCACTTTGATCAGCTTCCTATTGTTGACCTCCATCAAAGCTGGTTCTACACTGTCTTTCACATAATCTGCCAGAGCATGCTTCTCTTCTTCAATTGTCTGCTTCACTTGCAAAAGTCCTCTGTCCCCTGATTTTCTGGGCAAATATAGCCTGTCAACGTCACTATGTTGGTACAGTGCATAAGTATATGGTCATCAGTTTTCTTGTTTTCCTATCCAGGCTGTCCAGCTCTGCCTGTGTCCAGTTTACGATCCCAGCAGTATATCTGATGATGGGTATGGCCCAGGTATTTAGAGCCTTGATGGTGTTACCTCCATTCAGTTAGCTTTTTGGAAGTTTTCTGACCCTTTGTGTGTATTCTTTACTGACCACATTTTTCACTTGCCCTTGCTTGACATTGTCAAGCTGTAGTATGCCCAGGTATTTGTAGGCTTTGGGCTGGTGGCATTTAATGGTTTGTTCATTGAGCATTTTGATTCCATCACTTTCTACGATTTTTCCTTTCTTCAGTGCCACTGTGGTACATTTGTCCAGGCCAAACTCCATGCTGATTCAGTGCTGAGAATTTGAACTGTATTGGTCAGTGACTGGATTTCAATTTCCAATTTTCCATATCACTTCAGATCATCCATGTACAGCAGGTGGGAGATTTTCTGTGAGTTTTTAGCAGTTTGAGCAGGTTAGCTTGCTATTATTATTATTGGTGGTGGTGGCGGTGGCGGTGGTGGCTGTACAGTCAGCCAGACTGGAATTTGAATTTTTCTTCACCTATTATCCTTCCCAAGGACTAGAATAGGTAGATGTTGTTGTTTCTATAAACATAAAGCTAAAAAATAAATAATGGCTGAAGGGATGTTAATAATACTAGGGCTTGTATTATAACTATTCATTAGTTCATCAGTTCTCTAGGGTTCCCAGGCCTGATGGCACAGTCAGGTTTTGAGGGATCTTTGGAAAGTAAAGAGCAAATGGCACCAACCACAACTGAGGGAGAAGAATATTCCACAACGCTGGTGTCACATCGGAAAAGGCCTTCAAACTAGGGTCCACCAACTGTACTTCCCTAAATACTGGATCTGGTGGGATGGACAGGTGTAATTGGGGAAATACTATCCCTCAAATAACTGGATATCATGCCATATAGGGCTCTTAAGGTCAAAACTAATACCTCAAATTAGACCTGGAAACAGACTCAAAACCATGCAACTTACAGAGCAGAAATGTAACATATATTCTACCAGAAACAGACCTAATTGCCCAGCTGAAGTTTCCAGATACTTTTTAAGGGCAGTCCTGTGTAGATTGTATTACAATGGTCCAATCAGAGATAAGCAGGCCATGAATGAATATGCTTAAAATGTTTGGGAAAATAGAAAAAAAACCCACAATATTATTTTATCCTTAAATGTCAAATAAAGATAGGCTCAAGATCCAGATGGATCTTGACAGACTAGAACACTGGGCCATATCTAACAAAATGAAATTCAATGTAGAGAAAATTAAATTCCTACACTTAAGCAAGAAAAACCAAAAGTACACATATAGACTGGATGAAACCAGGCTCAATAGCAGTAACTGTGAGAGGGATCTTGGAGTTTTAGTGGACAACCAGCTAAATATGAGCCAGCAGCATGCAGCAGCAGCCAAAAAAGCTAATGTAATCCTAAACTGTATTAACAGAGGAATACAGTCAAGATCAGGGGAAGTACTAATACCACTCTATAAAGCCTTAGTAAGACCACATCTAGAGTACTGCATCCAGTTTTGTTCACCACATCATAAAAAAGATGTTGAGACTCTAGAAAAAGTACAGAGAAGAGCAACCAGGATGATTAGGGGACTGGAGGCAAAAACCTACGAAGAACGGTTGCAGGAACTGGGCTTGGATAGTCTAGTGAAGAGAAGGACCAGGGGAGACATGATAGCAGTTTTCCAATATTTGAGGGGCTGCCACAGGGAGGAAGGTGTCAAGCTATTTTCTTTTCTTTGTTTTAATTTTTATTGGTTTTTAAGACAAACATAAACAAACAAAACATAAAAACATCAATCCATCTTCAATATATATATATACATACAGTGTGTTGGTTGGTTTACAAATTGTTTTGTGCTTCCATTTCGTAGTCTTCAATTACAATTACATTGTATATATTCTCCTATTTTCAATCAAATATTAAATACATTAATATCATTGTTAATCATTTGACTATACTTTTATTCATTCATGTTTTATGAAATAATCCATATTTTACTTAATTTGTTTTATGACAGTTCATATTATCATCTCAAATCTATCCTACAATCATTTTGTAGTTATAATAAGAAAATAATACATCTTTATATATTTATTATTTTTTAAGAATCTGCATATTTCGTTACCATGTTTTATTGTCTAACCATTGATAGAATAGATCCCAAATTTTATAAAATTGTTTATCATGTTGTTCTCTGATTTCAAATGTCAATCTACTCATTTCAGCACATTCCAATATTTTCTTAATGATTTCCTCCTGTAATGGTATTTTCTCATTTTTTGGAGGCTAAAACATACGAAGAACTGTTGCAGGAACTGGGCTTGGCTAGTCTAGTGAAGAGAAGGACCAGGGGAGACATGATAGCAGTCTTCCAATATTTGAGGAGCTACCACAGGGAGGAAGGGGTCAAGCTATTTTCTAAAATGCCTGTAGGCAAAACAAGGAATAATGGATGGAAACTGAACAAGGAGAGATTTAACCTGGAAATAAGGAGAAACTTTCTGACAGTGAGAACAATCAACCAATGGAACAGCTTTCCTCGTAAGTTGTGGGAGTGCCATCACTTGAGACTTTCAAGAAGAGATTGGACTGCCATTTGTCAGAAATGGTGTAGGGTCTCCTGCTTGGGCGGGGGGTTGGACTAGATGACCTCCAAGGTCCCTTCCAACTCTGATTATCTGTTAAATATGTGTAAGAAAAAATAATTCCTTTAGAAGTCCATCTGTCCGCCATAACTCCTGGTCTATTTTTTAATACTTCAAAATAATGTTACAAGTCTAATCTGACAAGTATAAAAGAGTTTATATATAAAATATTTGCTTTATTGTTATAGCAGAGAGATACTAATCCCTTCTCTTGCAATCATAGATCATATGTTACCTCTTTCACACCATTATTAGCCTCTAAAAAATAATCACTATAAGCAATTAAGTGGATTCAAGTACAGAGACATATTTAATATTAAAAGCAGAAATATGAAATGGCATATACCACTTTGATTAATAAAATATATTTGTGCTTTCCCATATTCATGCTTTAAACATTAAAAAAAATATATTAAAGCATACAAATTTTAAGGCAGAAAAAGATCATGGCCACAAAACACATTTAAAATGGACCTTTTCTCAGTTATATTTTGAATGGACCTCTCACTCTTATTTGAAATTACATCCTTCATGACAAATTATTCAGGGAAAAATAATTAAAAAATAATTATACCTCCTACAGGCTCTGGACATATGCATTAATGTATTAGTTGTGCATAATCTAAACTAGAACTTCTTGAAACTGGCTGATTTCATACAGTGGGAAGCCAACCCCACCCACCCGCCCATCCCCGGAAGAATGAAATATTTTGAGGAATATTTAAAAAGGCAGAACATTATATTTCCCAAAGGGAGAAATGGAGAAACATGTTTTTAGAGACAGAAAGCAACCCTCACTTTCCCTAATAGTCCACAGCAGATGTCAGCACTTAAGGGATAAAGAGCTTATTGAAAACTAGATAACGCTATTCATAGGCAAAGCAAATACTGCATGCAGAAATCCATTCAAGGCAGGATATTTTGAATTTCCTTGCAGCAAAGTCTGAACGAAGGCAGAGTGATAGGATTAGACCTCACCCAAGAGCCAAAACAGAATGAAAGCCATTAAGCCATCATAGGGATTGCCCAACACCCTTTCAGAACACAAGCCTTCATTGCATCACATGCTCTCAGAGTATTCCAAAATTCAACCAAATTTAGCTCACTTAGGATTAGTATTTCCTGTCTTGCCTATGGAGCTATCTATGACCCCTACATAACTCCTACATGACCCGTCTTGCCTATGGAGCTATCTATGACCCCTACATAACTCCTACATGACCCCATAGGAATCTGACAACAGCCAATAGAATATAGGTTCGTGCATAGGAACAGGAAGCTCAAGTGCAAAACTCAAAAAAGGTATAAAAAAACCCCTCTCTCAACACCATTTTGTCAACTGCACCAAAACCACAAACATGTGATTCTGTTCATCAATAAATGGATCCTCTTTCCAATCTGCCTCCATTCTCCATTTTGTCTCCAGTGCCTTTCTCCCAGCTTGGAATTAAATCAGATGGATATTTCTTCCCATAATATATTTTTCACTGCAAGATGACCTCTAGTTCTCCTTCAGTGAATTAATACAAAACAATCTTCAATTTTATATATATATAGTACATAAAAACCCTTGTTCTGCTGCCTTTATTTTCTGGACTTGCTTAAAAAGTGTTAGTACAATTTCATCAATATGCAGGACATGTGCTTACACTATAATAAGCCCTATTAATTTCAATGAAATATAGTATTCCCAGGGTGGTGTGTGCAAGATTGTAGCCAAATGCTTTACCTGTAAAGGCTAAAAACTTTAATGGGCACACTCCTTTCTCTATGGTCTTCCTTTCTGATTTTGTTGCAGAATTTCAGAACCATGAACTGTCAGCAACTACTGATTTATAAGAGTGATTTACCTTCTGGAGAATGTAATTATGTTCATAGTTAAGAATTAATCAGGTGAAAGAATTATGGAATAATCACAGTCTTGACTTTGGAAGGACAAAGTAAATGGAAATTATTTCAGCCTTGTAGGACCCTCTTAGCAAGGAGAGACTTCCTTTTTCTTACATGCTAGAAGATCAGTTTTCAGTAGGCTGATGATTTCCATATTCATCTTAACAGATAAAGGATTAGGAAAAAATGACTGAGAAATAATAGGAAAACTTAACTCTCCTCACTCCTGTTGCCAGTCTGTTTTGAAAGTATGAACAGTGGGGGTGGGAAAATAAATTATTTTAAACAACATAAATAAATTATACTTGAATAGCTATTAAAATGAGAGGATAAATAATTAAAAAAATACTAGCCCAAAACATATCTGTTTTAAATAATTTTTTTTTAGTTTTTATCTATCATTTTTTTGTGTGTGATTGTGAAGTCACAAACAGAAGGCTCAGAGTCATCTCACCCTTGCAGTGATATTGTTTTTGAAGGCAAAAGGTACAGACATATTGTTGTATTTAATAAAAGGTTAAGGGCATTCTGCAACCATTCATATTGTGTCCTAGAAGATTACAATTAATTGATGTATAGCTGTACTCATTAACTTGAGAATAGATATTTTTAATCATCTTGGACTTAAGTGTGAAAGTGTTTTCCTGAAAGCATGAATATGAGAATGAATACACACACACACACACACACACACACACACACACACACAGGAGCAATAGACTGTGTTGATGTATTAGACCTGGAATAAGGAGACATATGGATTTCTATTTCCCTTAGACATACAAATCATCTGAGTGACTTGGGCCAATTGTTCTCTTTCAGCCCTAGACTAAAGAACTGAAAAACATCAACATTGGACTAGCCTGGTAGTTTATGATCCATAACCTTCATCTGCAGAAGACTGATTTATTTTACCTTTATTTTATTTTTTAAAATATATTTTCTGCTCACTTTATTTCAAAGTGGCAACATTTATAGCTTTAAAGTTTAACATAATCTTCACGTGCACATATATACACACACACTTCCTATATCATGTTCCAGTATTAAAAAGAAGCATATGACTCTCCATGAAAATAAAAGTCCTTTACCTATAACTTTAGTTTCCAGCAGTTTAATGTGATTCTCCTTATACAGAGCTGTAGAAAAAAAAAAGTGAGGATTTTTATTCATGTGCACAATAGAAGGTTTGCAGATCACATGTATGTGAAATCAGCTCACTGCAGAAAACTGCAGTATATTCATGGAGACCAAGTTCTTCCTAGCATTACAAAGCAATTTTTCATTGTGGTGATTTGCAAGTTGTTGTTAAGGCTACCATGTTTTGGGAGCAATCCTCTAGGCCAGTGGTTCCCAGCATTTTTTTTCGCCCCGCACCCCTAAAGAAATTTCAATCGAACCTCACACCCCCTGAAATTTAGACTTTAAGAACTACTGAACGTGTTCAATATATGGTAGGATTGAATCTTTTCAGCTATGAATGTGACGGCCACTAAATAACGATACTTAACTCTAAAATGAAAACAAAGTTAATCCATTGCATAATAAATAAAAATGCCAACATATAGCCAATATCCTATTATTTACCTGGACTTTTCTCGTACCCCCTGGAATATCGTCTCATGCCCCCAGGGGGTGCGAGCACCCCAGGTTGGGAACCCCTGCTCTAGGCCATCACTAGATCCAGATTATGAATACCTGCAACATTTCACACAACACTAGATAAAGTAGGACTGTTTCCTGAAAGCAATAATTAACTAACTAACCAACTAACCAAACTGTTTCCTGAACTAACAAATAAAGTAAAACTTAAATATTCAGAAGACGCAATGCAAAGACATAAAGTATGGGAGAAAGTTGTGATTGCGATTGTGGGACTGTAACTTTGTTGGTTGTATCCGTACGATTTATATTGACTGTTTCCTAGTATGATTTGATTGTTGATTGTACCCTATGACTATCATTAAGTGTTGTACATTATGATTCTTGATTCTTAACGAATGTACTTTTTCTTTATGTATACTGAGAGTATTTACACCAAGACAAATTCCTTGTGTGTCCAATCACACTTGGCCAATAAAGTATTCTATTCTATTCTATTCTATTCTATTCTATTCTATTCTATTCTATTCTATTCTATTCTATTCTATTCTTGAAAGAACTCATAGAGAGTTACTAACAGATACTCCTCGCAAATTGCTATTCATTTAGTAAAAAAAAAAAGTTGAAAGTTACTTAACAATTGAACACCAACAGAATTGAATGGTTCTTTTCATGAAAATATTACTAGGAATGGACCAAATTAAGACAAGTGAGACAAGGACCATGAAAATGAAACTTAAGCAACCTCAGGCAGCATCTGCTAAGATTTCAATTCGGCAACAACTTTCTGTTCTGCTTTCTGCTGGTACACAGATTGGGCCAATCCTTATCATAATATTTTCTCAGATGTTTTTATAGGAGGAAGAGTGATCCTCACCAACTCTCTTTGTTTGGATGGTCTTAACAAATTTTGAACTAGAATATGTGAAAGTAAACAAATAGTAAGGGATTTACAATAAATTCAGATTTGTCCTTCTTGGTTCTATGATGGAATGCAAATGATAATATTATTCCTGAATAAAGTTTTGGGTTGGAAACTGAGCATAATACTAATTCAGTGATATTTAAAGGCAGAATCTCATCACACTGTATCAGTGTGTTCCTTGCAGATCTTTTATGCAGTTATAGCACAAGATATTGCTATGTAAAGCAAAAATTGTTTCAGTAGAAATAAAAGTATCATCTATAACGATTAAATAACATATTGTCTCTTTCTGATTATTCTTTTAACTGATGCCCTGAAACATTTCCTAATGGGACATGCATTATGTACTAAATTCCATTTAATTTTAGATTGTTTTCTAGCCTTAGCAGTTTTGCATAGTTATGAATTTTATATAACTGCAGCAGATATTTGGTTTTCATAACTTCCTGTCAGCAAATCTAATGGGTGAAGTTTCTGTGTACTACAGCTAGTTTCAAGATTGATAATGGAAACAATAAAAGAAATGTGACTGGCACAAATCTTTCTCTAGCAAACTGAAAATAAGAGGGAGAAGAGGCAAAAGAGTATTTTTTTTCTTGATGGTGCTTGAGAATTACGGTGTGATGAAGGTCGATAACTACAATTATTAATAAGCAAATTTGCTGAGTTGACACTTAGAATGTAATAACAGCAGAATCTTCTTTGCTTAATTAATTTTTATTGGAAATTCACTATTCTGCTCATATAACTGGTATTGCCTTTCTATATTTCATCAAGAACTTTGACTCAGAACTGCACAATCACAAGAAGCCAAGAACTAAGACAAATATCTTGCCTGTAAGTGGCAACAGCATAAGGCCTTGTAACAACATATAATCCTTGAACAGAATCTAAAGTACTTCAGCAGCTTTCTACTTTTCACTAACTTTTCACATATTCTTAACAGTATATATAACAAAGATCTGTCAGTGAATTTATCCTACATCCTCCACACCTACAGTGGGAAATGTTAATGAGATGCCTCTATTTATAAGCATCCAGGTATATAAGGGAACCTGATTCCATCTTCAGCTGTTTTAAAAGTTAAGTTGTTGGGAAGGGATTATTCCCCATCAATTCATTCAATCTTCTGATCCTTTTCTGTTTCTTCATACAAAACAATAATAATTGATTGGTGGATAAAAATGACCAATCCAGTCTAAACATCTTGCTGGCTGTGCAATCAACCATAATTGGACTATATTGAGGCACTACTTTGATGTGGCTGTGGTTGCTTAATTCAAGGTGGATGAGAGCTACACCAGAAATTCAACCATACTGGACAGGTCTCATTAGAGGAAACAGATGAAGAGTGTCTCTCCCCAAAACAATACCTTCACCATCAACAGGGGAATAATAGCAAACACTAAAAGAACCAAAGTATCTCATGGAAATATCATCAAAAGGCTGAATGAAGATGATCACTACAAATATGTGGGCATGCTTCAAGCTGACATTAAGCACACTGTAATCAAGAAGGATAGAAGTGAATACATTTTGAGTAAAAAAAAAAGATCCTAAAAAGAACCCACATTATGTATCTGATATTAACACAGTAGAGAAAGTCCAGAAATAGTTCACAAGAAGAGTTCTCCACTCCTCTACTCATTGCAGAATACCTTATGCCACTAAACTTGAAATTCTAGACCTAGAAAACCTAGAACTATGCCGCCTTCGGTCCGATCTAAGTATAGTATATAAAATCATACATTGCAATATCCTACCTGTCAATGAATACTTCAGCTTCAAACATAACAATACAAGAGCACACAAACTCAAGGTAAACCGCACCAAATTTGCTTGTAGGAAATACGACTTCAGCAACAGAGTGGTCAATGTCTGGACTACCTGAGTTTGTGGTTTCTTCCCCAAATCCCAAAAACTTTAACCTGAGACTGTCTACTATTGACCTCACCCCTTTCCTAAGAGGTCTGTAGGGGGTGTGTTTAAGTTCACCAACATGCCTACCGTCCTTGTCCTATTGTTTCTTTTACTTTTCTTATATGTATCCATGTATTCCTAACTATGTTTATACTTATATCTATTATCTTGTAAACAATTGACAAATCAAATCAAACAAAATAAAAAATAAATAAAGTCCGGAACGATAATGAAAATGAATCACACCCTTCCTCCATGCAGTGATGCAGACAGGCTCTACTTACCAAAGAAAATAGGTGGGTTGAAATACTACAAGTACACCAGACAGATAAAGAAGGAGAAAAGGGATTGGAAGAATATCTGAAGAAAAGTGAGGAAGATGATCTGAAACTAGTATACCATGAAGGCTTGCTGAATACCGAAGATACCAACTGACCTTAGAGAAAAATCAAATGTATAGCATAAATAAATACATTTTAAAAAATAGAAAAGAGATATAGCAATAAAGTGTGTATGTGTGTGTATGTGTGTGTATTAACAGACAAAGCAAATAACAGCATAACTTGTCAATGTCTAAGAATATGAAAGCTGGAAAAAGAGGCATAGGACCTAATCCTATCTACACAAGACCAGGTCTTTAGAACAAATGCACATAAAACCTAAACTGAGAAGACAGCAGCAGACAGCAAATCCCATTTCTGAGAAGAAGCTGAAGAAACAATTAGCTGCTACAAAATCAAGCAGACCACCTATAAACAGTGGCATGGCAAAGTAGTAGTAATGGTGTAGGAATATCTACAAGAAATTCCTGCAAGCAAGAATTGGTGGGTGCACAAAATAATAGAAAACGAAGATGCTAAAGTGCTCTGGGACTTCTGAATTCAAACAGACAAGCACCTGTCACATAAGACTGCAGACTTAACAATTGTTGATAAGAAAAACAAAAAAGTCTTGACAGTGGACACTGTACTACCTGGAGACAGTGAAATTGAAGAGAAAGAACTGGAGAAAATCACAACATGCCAGCATCTGTAAATAAAAGTAAAATAACTATGGCAAAAAAAGCAAAGATAGTGCCAATAATAATAGGAGCCTTGGGTGCAATCCCAGGACATCTGGAGCATCACTTAAGCAACCATTGGCCTTGACAAAATCACCATCAGTCAATTGAAAACATTATTTTGAACAGCCTACATTCTGCAACACAACTGCATTTTTTTAACACCATCAAAAATATATACCCATCTGAGATCCTTGAGAAGAACTCAATAGGTGGATAAAAATGCTAGCTCCAGAATAAACATCTAGCTGACTGGCAGGTCATAATAATAATAATAATAATAATAATAATCCTGGAAATAATAGTGACTACAAATATTAGATTTAAAGAAAGATATGCTGGTTTGGTTCCTATGTAGGAGACCCATTATAATCAGAAAGGAACTGAAATGAAAGGACTTATTTAAAGTTCTTCAAAACAATTTTTAAAAATCCATTAAATCTATTGCAAACTTGATAGAAATGAGGGCATATAAAGTATGTTAAAGGATTAGAGACATGAACACATAGAGAAAAGAAAACATTTAACTGTAAATAAAACAGTAAATACAGTGTCAGACATAAAGATCTCAAGTGCCTATACACAAATGCACAAAGTCTGGGAAACAAACAGGGTGAACTCCAATTACTAATACATGAAGATAGATAGACCTCTTCAATATCTTCATTAACGACTTAGATGAGGGAATAGAAGGGGAACTTACCAAATTTGCAGGTAACACTAAGCTGCCAAAAGTAGCTAACACCCAAGAAGATATGCTTAAGATCCAAATGGATCTTGGCAGACTAGAACACTGGGCCGTATTTAACAAAATAAAATTCAATGTAGAGAAAAGTAAAGTCCTATACTTAGGCAAGAAAAACCAAAAGTACACATATGGACTGGGTGAAACCAGGCTTAATAGCAGTAACTATGAGAGGGATCTTGGAGTCTTAGTGGACAACCAGCTAAATATGAGCCAGTAGTATGCAGCAGCAGCCAAAAAGGCTAATGCAATCCTAAGTGGCATTAACCGATGGATACAATCAAAATCAAGTGAGGTACAAAAACCACTCTATAAAGCCTTAGTAAGACCTCACCCAGACTACTGCATCCAGTTTTGGTCACTACATTATAAAAAAGATGTTGAAACTCTAGAAAAAATACAGAGAAGAGCAACCGGGATGATTAGGGGACTGGAGATTAAAACATATGAAAAACGCTTACAGGAACTGGGCATGGCTAGTCTAGTGAAGAGAAGAGAAGGACCGGGGAGACATGATAGCAGTCTTCCAATATTTGAGAGGCTGCCACAGAGAGGAAGGGGTCAAGCTATTTTCTAAAGCACTTTTAGGCCAGACAATGAACAATGGATGGAAACTGAACAAGGAGAGATTTAACCTGGAAATAAGGAGAACAGTGAAAACAATCAACCAACGGAACAGCTTGCCCTCAGAAGTGTGGGATCATCATCACTTGAGACTTTCAAGAAGCGATTAGAGTTCCATTTGTGAGAAATGGTGTAGGGTCTTCTGCTTGGGTAGGAGGTTGGACTAGATGACCTACAAGGACCCTTCCAACTCTGATTATCTGTTATTTCTAAAACCAATACTTTTACAGTGTTTTGGCTAAATACTCTCCCTCTGCATTTTTATTATAATGCCTAAAGTTTAGTTTAGTTTATTGTCATTGCACCTTGTACAATGAAATCAAACACCATCTTCAGTTTACATCACGACCATGAAAATAAACAGAAACACACATCCTTCACACTCCACACATTGAACCGAAAACCCTCGACACCATACCAACACTATACTATTCAACAGAGCTACTGCCCTGGGATAGAATCTGTTTTTCAGCCTATTTGTCCTTGTTTTTATTATTCTCTACTATCTGACAGATGGTAATAGTTCAAAAAAGGGTGCCCAGAATGAGATGAGAATGTTTTGAACTTTCTTAAGGCAGCTGGAGTTATAAAGCTCTTCCAAAGAGGGGAGAGGGCAACCAATGATCTTCTGGGCAATGACGTTAACCTTCTGCAATGCTGTCCTATCTGCTACTGTGTAATTGGCAAACCATACAGAGGTGCAATAAGTTAAGATACTCTCTATGGTGCAGCGGTAGAAGGTCACCAGCAGTTTTTCATTCAGTTGTTGTTTTCTGAGAAGTCTCAGGTAGTATAATCTCTGCTGGGCCCTTTTGACTAGTGCTGCAATGTGAGCACCCCAGGTCAGGTCCTCTTTTACGGTAACACCCAGAAACTTAAAACTGACCATTTGCTCCACTCAGATAAACAAGGGCTGGATGTCAGATCTGTTCCTTCTATAGTCCACTATAAGCTCCTTGGTCTTACTGGCATTCAGGACCAAGTTATTATTATTATTCTGATATGCATAACTTTATGAAGTTTATTTCAAGCCTTTTAATATATGAATCAGAAAATAGAAGTTGGGGATGGACAAGAATTCACATTGGATAGATGAATACCTTAGCTCAGAGAGCAGAACTAAAGAAAAAAAGGAAAGGGAAAGGGAAAGGGAAAGGAAAAGGAAAAGGAAAAGGAAAAGGAAAAGGAAAAGGAAAAGAAAGGAAAGGAAAGGAATGGAATGGAATGGAATGGAATGGAAAGGAAAGGAAAGGAAAGGAAAGGAAAGGAAAGGAAAGGAAAGGAAAGGAAAAGAAAGGAAAAGAAAGGAAAAGAAAAAAGAAAAGGAAGCTCTTACTTGGATTTCTATGTGGCCCTCTGTTTTCTGTTGTTTGTTACACCATTTTTTTCCTTGAAGAATGAGAAGGTATAACAAGCTTTGAAAAGTGAAGATACTGGCCTGTTTCCTATTGTTATTAATCATCTCTCATGCTTACACCTGTAAATCACTTGAGTTCTTCTGATGTTTGGGCTATAGCTCCCTAAACAGCTTGATAGTATCAAGGTAGATAAGCTAATGATCTGATTTAGTGAAGGACTTACTTACTCATTTGTTTACTTATTAGATTTAAATTCCTCTTTCCTCCAGGACCATGACCTCATGAAATAAAGGGATACAGTCTTGTCACTGTAGATATATTGACACACTCTACAGTATTACAATGGCCTTGATTTGGTCTTCAAAAACCAAATATTTTGCAAGATATTGAAAGGTTTCCCTTAGAGAAATAGTTTATAAGTAGAAGAAAAGAAGACAAAATTCTAACTTGTGTTTTGGATGTGGGGGAGACTGAGAGGGAGAGGGAGCGGGAGCGAGGCAGAGAGATTGCATCCATAAATCCCTCAATGTAATGTTTGCAAGACAATTTCAGACAGGAAAGGTGAAATATTCACTTTTGCTAACAAACAGGATGGAGCAGGTAGACTGAGCTTCATTTGCCTCCCATACCTTGTTAAGGTTCCTCATCCCCTCAGCAATTCTCTCTGTTTAACTTAATGTTCCAAAAGTCACCTTTCAGAACAGACAAATTATCCATTCTGTTATGTCATATTCTCAAGGAGACTTAGCCGTAGCACTTCATTTGAGCATAAGAAGAAACCTTTTTGCCAAAATAAATGGTCTTTTATTTACAGACATATTTCCCTAGTGTTCCTCAAAGGGCTCATCGAAGCTGAAATTCCATCTGTCCCAGAGGTTGCAAAGGTCCAGCAGCCCATTTACAGAATGACGCAGATGCGTATTAAAGTAATAGCATGCATATCATTATACATAATTGTTAACTATAATTATAATCCTTTATTTCACTATCTTTCTAAATTGCCACCCTCTGTAATTTTTTTATCACGTCTGGCATAATTATTTTAGAGGTGCTGATTGCATTTAAAGAATAATATATTTGACTGGGGAGGGGGGAATGGTGCCGCAGAAAGATAAACTAATTGTTGCTTATTTTGTACTTGAACTTTGCAAAGTCATCTGCACCTGTACAGCTGCTGTGGTGTGATAGAAATGACTTTTAGATACTTACAGTTGTGTATGTAGAAGAAGAGATTCTTTAATATTATAAGTAGGTATTTATTTCTAATATATCCATTAGATGTACAACTCTGATAAAGTCTGAGCAATTTGGTCATGCAAGCTGAGGTTGAAGGGAAATAGCATTCAAAATAATTGAAGATTTAGGTTTTAGAAAGCTGCCTTAAATTGAGCCATAAACCATCTGGCTAATCTTTTGATTTGGTAGCGTGGTGGTAATCACAATGTTTATTTATCAGTTAGTATTAGGAATGGTCAAATTCAAGAAGATCTACAGCTATTACAATCTGATCAAGAACATTGGTGTTCTTTGAGCTTGGTTGTTTCTTTGCATAAGTGGAATGGGGGAGTTGCTGCCCATTTGTATATAGTAGCTTGCTATGTATAGTAGCTTACCCTGTTTTTAAAGTGGCTTTCCCTGTCAGACCAGGTACCAGCAGCACTGATAACAGATAAACAGATAATCAGAACTGGAAGGGACCTTGTAGGACATCTAGTCCAACCCCCACCCAAGCGGAAGACCCTCTGACAAATGGAAGTCCAATCTCTTCTTGAAAGTCTCAAGTGATGGCGCTTCTACAACTTCCAAGGGCAAGCTGTTCCGTTGGTTGATTGTTCTCACTGTCAGAAAGTTTCTCCTTATTTCTAGGTTAAATCTCTCCTTGTTCAGTTTCCATCCATTATTACTTGTCTGGCCTACAGGTGCTTTAGAAAATAGATTGACCTCTTCCTCCCTGTGGCAGCCCCTGAAATATTGGAAGACTGCTATCAGTCTCCCCTGGTTCTTCTCTTTACTAGACTAGCCAAGCCCAGTTCCTGAAACTGTTCATCGTATGTTTTAGCCTCCAGTCCCCTAATCATCCTGGTTGCCACATAAGCAGGACAAGGTACTGTAAATGAACTGGGAGCAAAGCAAACCCCACACTTACTAGTACTAATTATGTTACCTCATTGGGTAATGAAATATCTACAATCAAACAACCAAGCTCAGAGAGCACCAAGAACTTTGCATTTCAACCCTGAACTACTGTCAGTCACAAGGAACTAGAATGACACTGTGAGCTGATCAGCAAACTTGTTTTTACTGCTGTTTATCTATTTACACAAATTTCTCCAGACTGAATCCATTTTCTTAGGAACAACCAAATAAGGGCTCCAGGGATTTTAAGCTGGGTCAGATCCCTGTTGCTTCCTCCCCTGTAAGGTTTTCAAACTAACAAGTCTCTTAACTCCACCCTCCACAACTGCAAATTCTATTATCTTTCAACTGCTAATTAGCTGAAGATGTTACTCCAGTACCAGACAAGATATTAGATTATGATGGTGATGGTGGCTTTTGATGGTGGCTTATTATTTCGCCACCCAATTCCTATGTCTTTATATATAAATAAAAATATAAAATAGTCTCCACTGCAGTCTTTGTTCATTCTTCTGCTTTTTTTATTGGGGAAAATAATCCATCAGCACCAATAAGAGTTATTTACTCATTGCAAATAGAAAGTGTTGAATCATAAGAAGTAAAAGTAAAAACTTGTATTGCCAAGATCAGCATAGAAATATATGATTTTATATACAAACAAAAGAACAAAGGTAGAGCTCATGACTGGTCACACAACAAAGAAGTTGACAGACACAAAAGCAAGTGAAACCCATAGCAGTATATGATTTTGGTTACCCCAGCAGGCCACAGCTAACCAGAGATTTTAAAGTGGTGATAAAACTCATTGTTCATGAAACATTCCCTCAGGATTCTTCATGTATGATACTGAACCTGCAACACTTGGTATTGTTTCAAACATACCAAAAGTGTGAGAAAATCATCAAATCTGTGAAGTGCTTTGAAAAGCTATGAAATGCTTCAAAGCTACCTAGTTTGATTTGCTGATTCAAAGTGAGTATTTGAGCCAGCTTTGAGGGTTGATTTGATTGAAGCTTTCTTGCATTCAAAGCTTTGTTCTAATTCTAATAAACAGGAGTAGAAGCTTCAGGGTTTAAGCTGCTGCTCCAACTTTACCAACTCTTCCTAGACCAGTTCATTTCACTCCAATCTGAGGGAAAATATAACCTACTGTACTGTTATGCTGTCTCCTTCTGGAAGCTTTGCTTCTATGATTTGGGCAGCCATTTCCTTTGCAAGTATAGTTAAAGCAGAGATCCACAATTAGTAGATAGGAAGAAAAGAAATTTCAGCAAAACCTTAACTGAAACATTCCTCTTGATAAAGAGTATTTTGAAAGAGCATGTGACACAGATTAACATATTGATCAGTAGGGTTCTTTTCTTTTTCTGTCTTTCTTTTTACATTTTGGAAATACGTTTTCAAAAGATCACAATGAACTGAAATAAATAGTGGTTGTATGATACTCTCAGTACTGAGACTTTTTTAAAAAAAAATCTGGAGTAAGAAGAAAAAAAAACATGAAAAATGTAGGAAATAAAAGGAAATACTGTTTTCTTCCTGGAGTGAGCTGTCTATTTCTGAAATGTGGAATATTGATTGTACTTATAAGAGATCCTAACTCAACAGTCCAGTAATCACAGACAAGAGAAAGGAATGAAAGAGAATGGGAAAGTGGTTGACAAGAGAAAAATATTTCAAAAACCAACACATTTTAGCTAAGATTTCTCTTTATACAAGAAAGATATCTTACAGCCCCTTGCTGTGCTATCTTCTTAGTTCCCATTGTCCATTAATCTCTCAAGGTCATTCTTTGATCAAATTGTTCAGCAACCATAGTTGTCTTAGTCTGCTCATCCTGAAAATATTAATTATACACCTCAGAAACAGTTGTGCTGAACTTTGAAAGCTTACTTTGTTGGTTTTCGGGATCTGTTTACCTATGTACAGTACATGTATGCATATTAATATGTTAGAAGGACATAAAGTCTTACTGGAAAAAAAAAGAGAGATAATCTTAAAACTCAAGTTTTTTACTGATCTATAGTTGCTCTTATTTTTCTAAATGGGCAATGGTGTGTTTATGACATTTGATTCCATCCTACCTTTAGGTATTATTCCTAGACAGGCTGGTAGTGATATGTTTATGGAGAAGAACGTCAGAACTTTTTAATCTGGCATTTTTTTAAATTGTAAATTTGAAACAATCTATGCAAGCTCATGTGTAATCTTTCCTAAGCATTCAATGAACTGACTCCAAATTTCCAGTTCTTATCCATGATTTCCTTTAAAACAGGATGGAAAACATGTAGGAATTTGGGTTTTACTGGACGCTCATTAACCTCAGGCTATTAGAAGCTTTATTTCAGCAATATCTGCAGGGTACCAGGCTCAGAATCCTTCCAATAAAACCTTAGCTTCAATGGTTACCATTCAAGCCAGATTTTCATTTGCTTGGAAGAGAATACATGGGTTTGAACTCTTTGTGATCTGATTTGGGGCTGCAATGAAACTCTAGTCCCAGACCACTTCTTCAGACCCTTGAAGAGGGGCCAAAGTTGGTTCTTTTGCAGGATCCAATCTGGGTCAGTCACCAGGACCAGACTCAATCAAAATGTCCCAGACTCCCTGGACTCTATTGGAATGTTGAATAGAGAGAGGTTTCCTGAGGATGGGCTCCAGTATGAGTCCAAAAGCTCAGAAGAATAAAGCTCTGATCCCAGTGATTGAGCCATTATCTTGGAACAAGTATATATTATTTTTATTTATTTATTTATTTATTTTATTTTATTTGGTTTGTCAATTGCTTACAAGATAATAGGTATCAGTAAAAACATAGTTATGAATACATGGATACATCTAAGAAAAATAAAAGAAACAATAGGACAGGGATGGTAGGCACATTGGTGTGCTTATGCACACCCCCTACAGACCTCTTAGGAAAGGGGTGAGGTCAATAGTGGACAGTCTAAGGTTACAGTTTTTGGGGTTTGGGGAAGAAACCACAGAGTCAGGTAGAGTATTCCACACATTGACTACTCTGTTGCTGAAGTCGTATTTCCTGCAATCAAGTTTGGTGCGGTTAACCTTGAGTTTGTATCTATTGTGTGCTCTTGTATTGTTATGGTTGAAGCAGAAGTATTCATTGACAGGTAGGACATTGCAATGTATGTTTTTATATACTATACTTAGATCGGACCAAAGGCGGCGTAGTTCTAGGTTTTCTAGGTCTAGAATTTCAAGTCTGGTGGCATAAGGTATTATGCAATGTGTAGAGGAATGGAGAACTCTTCTTGGGAAATATTTCTGGACTTTCTCAACTGTGTTAATATCAGATATGTAATGTGGGTTCCAGACTGATGAGCTGTATTCGAGTATTGGTCTAGCAAATGTTTTGTATGCTCTAGTTATTAGTGTAATATTATCAGAGAAAAAGCTATGTAAGATTAGGTTAACAACTCTTAATGCCTTTTTGGCTATGTAGTTACAGTGGGCTCTAGCACTTAGATCATTAGAGATGAATATTCCAAGATCCTTGACAGAGTTTGGATACTCAACAAGGTCTTGACTATTCAGCCTGGTTTTTATTTTCTGATTTATTTTTGCCAATATGTAGGACAGAGAATTTATTTGTTGAGATTTGAAGTTGCCATTTGTTTGACCATTCTGATACATAGTCGAGGTCTTTTTGAAGGGCAGCAGTATTGTCTGTGGTGTTGAATAGCTTTACATCATCAGCAAAGAGAACGCAGTTGCTCTTTCTATGATCACAGAGGTCATTTATGTAGAGTATGAAGAGAATTGGTCCTAGAACACTGCCTTGGGGGACACCACTATACAGGTGCAGAATTTGATAGGATGCTCCCAATTTTTACCATTTGTTGTCTGTTTGACAGGAATGCTTCTATCCAGTTATGCAGGTGTCCAGAGATACCGTAAGATTTTAGTTTTAGGAGTAGTTTGTCGTGTACCACTGAATCAAAGGCTTTACAGAAGTCTATGTAGATTGTGTCTATTGCTTTGCCCTGATCGAGTTGTATAGTCCATTTGTTTTTGCAGTGTAAGAGTTGCAGATTACATGATAGTTTTTTCCTGAAACCAAATTGTTTATTAGAGAGTAGGTTGTTTGTCTCTAAATGGAGGTTAATGGATTGGTTAGTAATTGATTCCATGACTTTACAGGTGATGCAGCATAAGGATTGTGCTTAGAGGTTCTGCTATGACAGTGGATAGCTTTTTAAAGATATATATTATATTACTATTATATATTATATAATAAATATATATTATATTACTATTATATATTATATAATAAATATATTACTTTATATGCTGGCCCTTTTGCCAAACCCAGTTTATTTTTTATCTGAGGTATCATGGAAGAAATGAAAAAGAAAAGCAATTCTTTAAATTCAGTCTAATATGAACTATCAGGCAACTGATAGTCATCTTGATTACAGATGGGTGATGATAATACAGCTGATATACAGATATTTTGAATTTTACCATTTATCCACATTCACCTTTTTACATCATAGCATGCCAGGAGTATACGAAGAAGATCAGCAAATTAATTTAGTATACTTCTGCCTTGAAAAATGAGAATTAACATTTAGGAATGTCCTTGTCATTATTCAGGAGCATTTTATCTCATTGCACAGCTCTCTTCTCAATGTCTTTGTCTGAAATATGTTGTTGCTCAGAGAAAGGATTGTTACTCTTTCCACAAATGACTCTATCTACTACTGTATCTGTAACTATATATTATCAGTAAAAATACCCATACCTAATAGCTCTCTATCATATCTCGATCTCTCGATCTCTATCAATTTTAAAGGACTTCAGTAATTAAAGCCTCTTTGAAATTATGCTGGTATTTCCTGCGCTCGTAAAACTCTTGTTTGGAATAGTGTCCTCCCTTCCAGATGCAAAACTTTGTCTGTGTTCTTACAACATCATTAGCTGGGATTGTGTTTTGTCTTGTATGCAATGAACCCAGTTGACTCTTGCATCAGGAAGAAGCAATGATTAGTCCCCAACACCAAATCTTTTTCTGAATTAAAGTGCCTTTCTCCACTCAATGTGTTGTCCAAAAATATAGCCCAATGAAAAGGAGTAATTATCAAATGCTACATACTAAATTCTTCAATAAAAAAGGTAGGGGTTATGGAAAAAACCCACAAGCTCTTTATTATAGAATTCACTATCCAAATCTGGCATCCTTTTGAACATGATTTCCTAACATTAATGGACTGATCAAGCTATTTTTTTCATTAGGTTGCTGCTCTTCCTGCAAGCACATACCACTGACAATAGCTCCAAATGAGAAAAACCTATCAGCTTAAGCTCTGAAAAAAACCCAGCCACTACTCTGTTCCCAAATGTAGGCAGGGCTCCAAAGATGTCCAGTGTTGGCTGCCATATTTTTTTGCATGCCAATTGTCATTGCTTGTCCTGTATAATTTTCCCTATTTGGATATGTTTGTCCTGCCCCAATCTCCCCACCTCACCCCAATGACTTTCCTTATGCACTCACAAACAAGCGCTTGCTCACGGGTAATCCCCATTTGGATTTGCATGTATATGCACAATTTGTGCCACATAGTTTTCACCCTATATCGGGGCTGGCAAACTCCCAGCCCTTGGGCTGGATGCGTCACGCTCCGGCCATGCCCTTGCCTGGTTTAGCAAAGAGGGAAAAAAGTTCTGATACTTCACATGACACCATCGTGATGACATGAGTTTTACACCCCTGCTAAAAATTTTAGTTTATTTGGTTCCTTGTTTGCCTTTTCCCAACACCTTCCCTCTTCCTCCTTCCCCTTCTTTAGCCTGTAAACATTTCCATTTTTGAACAAGCTCTGGTAGTGACAGGTGAAAACAAAACACTGCAAGTGAGATCCCTCAATGGCCCTAGTCTTCCTGACAAAATACTTGAATTGGTAAAAGTGCACAAGTGGCTTGCGGAAGCCCATATTTAGTTTGCACTTAACGTGCTTGTTAGCCTAGTTTGTCATTTAGCAAGTGGACAGAATGAAAAGTGAAGATCTAACCAATCATGATCAACAGGAGTGCACTGAGCCAAGGGACACACATTTATTAAGCGACATTTCAGCAGATACAGGCATGCTGCAGTTTTCAGTTAGTATTTTCGCACCATGTACTGTTGCTTCAGAATAGAGTATTGTGTGTGTGAGGGTTGCACAGATTTCAAGGGAGTACTCAATCAAAGTGCTCCTTGGAAGTGAAATGATTCTCTATCTCTCTCTATCAAGACAGAAGGATCATCTTGCTCTGCTTTGTTCAATAACACATGATCTTTACATGTACAGATGCAGGTGTTTCTATTAATGAAGGATAGGACTGATTATGGTAGATGAGCCATGCCTCAAAATGGAGTTGAGACAGAATGATGTGCTTCTGTTAGGCAGAACATTTTACTGAGGCAGATTGTAAGTAATTTATGACCCACCCACCCCGGTAAAAGAGTCTACATGCATATATGTGTATGAGGATGTGGCTCTACTGAAATAGAATCAGCAGTAAATCAAGGATATTCTGAAACTGCACAACTTAACTTGATTCTTCTTTTGTCTTGGCAAAAGGCTAACAGAGTTGAATCAATTAAAGTAAAATTTCTTTGTAGTCAAGAATACTTATAGCACTGTAGCATTCGTTAACGAGATGCCTCGTTATATATCACTTAAATAGAAACATGAGAGGAAAGCAAATTACAACTGATTCACTTAAAACAGGGGTATCAAGCTCATGTCAACACGATGGGATCATGTGATGAATCAGGACTTTCCCCCACTTTGCTAAACTGGGCGTGGGCATGGCCAGTGCATGACGCATCTGGCCTGTGGGCTGGGAGTTTGACAGTCCTGACTTAAAATATTGTGTGTATGTACATTGTGTAGTATGTGCATCTATCTATCTATCTATCTATCTATCTATCTATCTATCTATCTATCTATCTGGACACAAGTTTCTGTCAACTCACTAGGTCATTTAAAACTGCTCCCCCCCCAAAAAAAATGTACAGAGTACAGTACTCCAGCATCTTTTCCTGTGTATCATCTCCATTCTTATAGTGACACATCTGCCTTATATTCACTGGTGACAAGGGTTACTAAAACGTCTCTAATATACACATAAGGTGTGTATCTAGCTTTAGTAACCTTTGTCACTTTGAACTTTTTCTCCACAAAGAAAATGTTCAGAAATATTTTAAAAGATCTAGGCCTGAGGCATGTTAAGTTTGTTTAGCTAAAAGGACAGAAGTAGGTGTAATATAATTGCACTTTGATATCATCCTCAGATGGTTTATCCCAGCTTCACCATGAGCCCAGGCAATGAGACCTGCTCAGCTCCTACTGGAGCAAGAGACATCCGTTCTAACACATGGGTAGCTCGTAGAAAGTGGATAGAACAAACTAAAGACTGGGAAAGAGACATGCTGAACAAAGGACATAACAATTTCATCTAGGAGTAGAAAGTCCAATTTTAGCTGCAGGAGCCATCATATATTTCAATACCTATAAAAAGAATGACCAATACAGGACAGCCAGAACTCATTACCAAGGAACAATTACCTATGTAGTTGAAAGGACACTTTCCTGAATTTCTATTACAGCAGAATTGCTGGCATGTGGGAAGTAGTTACAAAAACAGAATTGCATGTTAAGCCAAACTAACTCCAATTTAGTCTATTTAATTTAATATGAATTTGTATTGAAGTAGAAAACTTTAACTAATCAGGCATACCATTCCTGGACTCATTTTAACCAGTGTTCTGTCACAGTTTTTCAATCTAATCTACTTTACTAAACAAGGAAATTGCTTGTAAATGATTTTCTCTTTCTGCATTTCCCCTCGCCCCCGCCCCCGAAAGGGTGCAAAGTGAAACAAAGCTACCTCTGAAATGTTCTCTTTGCCTGAACTCAAACTCATTGAAATATAGATAATTTTCTCTGACAGAGTCTTCCACTGTTGCACAAAGTACGATTAAGGATAATTTAGGTTTTTTTCAGAAATAAGCTTAACTCGATGGTAAAATTGTAGATGACCATGAGTGTACTTCAAGAAATATGAAACTAGAAGCCCTGTAATTTTATTGCTGATATTCACTCTATGACATACTCTAAGCTACAGTACTCAGTTTGTATAGAATGTTAAAAAATGAACTTTATGAATTTTAATATCTTTTTACTTTGGACATTGATGTATGCTTTGTGCAGCTGTATTCTTCTATATGCTGATATAAATAAAAGGTATCCTTAATCAAACATTTAAAGAGTGTTGTAGTTTTCAAGTGGTTTTTAAAAAAAATAAAAACAGTAGAGTTTGCAATCAGTCATAAATATTTAGTGAGACTGCTTTAATCTCAATAATTTAAAATAATATTAAAGGGGGAAGCCGTCAGTTTATATGTCTGTTTGATAGGTCAAAACCAACATGAAAGCAACTTGGAAAGTTGAACATAATGAAAGCAAATTGCATCTTCTCAGCCAGGAAACCTTTCTCTTACAGTAATACTCAAACTGCTTAGGAATAATTTATACACCTGAAACTGTCTGCTGAGAATTGGAGCTGAATGCATCTATGTTTATTTCTTTCTAACTTGGCAAAGTTGGTGAGCTTATAGTGTGCTGACATTACAGCAATCCTCCTGAAATGACCTTTGGGAACTTTTTTTATCAGCAACATAGATAAATTTTAAACTAGGTACAGCAGGAATATTATGGTTTTTTTGTATCAAACTTCACATAGTCCTATGCTCTCAACTTATCATTTTTTTTAACTAAGTAATTGGGCTCCTTCATGGTACCAAAATAATTGCTTACTTTAAAAAAAAACGGTAGAAACATCTTAGATAGAATTCTACTCTCTTCACCAGGACAATCCAATCAAACATAGGAAAGTATATTCTTCCAAAAGAGGAGATGAGACTGAGAGGATCAGTAGTATGGATAGTGTGGTATCTAGTGCCCTTTCATAAACACAACTATTTCCCTCTTTTTCTAATCAACACAAACAGGATTTAAGTAAAACTTCTCCTGCCAATCACACAATATACCTACCCCAAATGTCTCTACCAACGGTACTCAGCCTACTCTAAACAATCCACTCACAAAAATAGATGAGGGTAAATCCAGCACCTAGAGTCAGTCTCACTAGTACCTAAAACCCAATCCATACTACTATTGCTGACTAGGCTCTCCTCATTCCCACAAATTCCCAGGCTTAAGAAGCACAAAATAGCCTACTTCCCAGGTAATGAAGAGATGAACTGTTCCAGAACAATGGAATGACACAGAGTTTATTCTGACCTTTACCTAAATACTTGGGACCCTAACCCTAACCCCAATAAATGAAGGCCCAAAGAACATAGTCTTCAGATCCCATACCCTTATATACACTCAGTTTTCCACCTCTTTCCAGCCCTTATCCAAGAAAAAAGCAACATCCACAAACTTAGTCCACTTCCTTTTTGCCAGGCCTTATAGGCTCCACAGAAAATATCTCATGACCTTATCCCTGGACAACTATAGAACTCCAGTGTCATGTTACTCCAAAACCAAGTCCCACCACCAAAAAGACCCAGTTACTATCCCTGTCATTTAGTCCCTCGAATATTAATTAATTAACAGTCTACCCAAGACATCTGTAGCTCAGTCAAAGGAGATCCAGAAAGTCCATCAACATCACTATTGGATTCAAAAGCTCCAGGGACACACCTATCCATGTTGCTCTGCCACCAGCAACACTGTCACTGTGATTTCAGCTGGTAGATAGGTCATACCCATAGCCAAGTGGCCTGAATGAAGGCTTCAGCAAGGTCCTCCACTCTGGGATGGGGCAATAAAAACAGCATCTTCCATCCCAAAGTAGACAGACATAGTTGATGAAATGACCTCCACTGTCATGTTAGTCCAAAACCAATTCTAGTTCACATCCCAGTTACTATGCTCATCATTTAGTCACTCAAATATTAATGATTACACAGAAATTCCAACTCAGGCTCCTCCTCTGTTACATGCTATATGAAAGATAAAACAATATTAAATTATTGTGATCCCTAAAGCTTTATTTATCATGCTTACTAAAAAGAATTGGTATATTTGAAAAGATGGTTGTTTTCTAGTTTGAATAATATTTGCTTCTTTCAATACTCACTGCTACTTTTAAAAATGTTTGATATTGGATCATGTTTACGAAGGTAAAGTACATATGTAGCTGATGAAAATTCTCTGATTTGGGGCATTTCCACAACCTCTTATTTCATTCCCCTTTCTGGCTCTGAGCTTCATTTATTCCCTTACAGCTTAGTGTATGTAGAAGAAATCATCTCATCTCATCCTTCCTATTCCTGTTTTCCATCTTCAGACACTTTTAAGAATATATTGCTCCTCTCTTCTACCTCATCCACTGCTGGTCCATGCCACAATAATTACTAGTTTTAAGTAAAACACTGAGTTGCCCACTTGTTCCTATGGAATCCTTCCATCTAAAAAGAGGCTTTTCAATGCAACAAGAAAATAAGGCTTTGGATATTTTCATATTGCATTTTAGAAATGGCAGAGTCCTCCTCCTCCTCCTCCTCCTCCTCCTCAGTCAGCTGTAGGGAAAACATTGATAGACTGATGAAGTTCAATGCCAGTTCTCTATGTTCTTGGTAGTTTATTTGTTTGTATTTGTATTTTGTATTGTGGAGAATATTAGTTCTAGTTAATGTTTTTCTAGAACACTTTTAATGTATATTGTAACTAATTCCATGGGACAATATGAAAAACATGTTTTCCACTTCTACACTATGATTTTGTCAATCCTGATATTTAATGTACAAGGGGACAAAACAGTGATAGAGGAATTTAAAATATCCTTGAGGACTCCAGTGGGGTTTGGACATCAAATGATAAACACATTCCAGCTGTCAAGAATTTATGATAATGCAGACTTCTAAAGAATCAAACTGTGAACAAAGCAGGAAGCATCATTAAGATAGTAGGAGCCAATTGGCCTGCCACAGAGGACCAAAGTATATCTTGACACTCCAGGGATTTGTAATTAAGAGGTCAAGAACAATGATTTATTAAGGCCAACAAGTTGACAAAAGAAGCAATATAGAAAGTCAGCACAAAGATTCAGAGAGGTGACAAAAGCAATATTCTCTTACTTGTGAAAGCATTAATTCAGGGTTGTCTGGTGATTTTATTGTCTCATTATTAATGTTAGATTCTAAACTAAGCTGGTAATATTAAGTTATCTACAATAGACTGATGTAATAACAAATTAAAATGGATACCATCAAAGAACAAAGCATTATACTGATCGTCGATTTTTTTTCAGCATGATGCTGTCAGATTATGCCAAATTTCAGTTCCTATAATTTCCACTCAACATGACTAATTCTTCCTGATTAATTTGGAACAAACCACTTTACATTAGAAACCAGATTAGTAGATTGGATTTGCTTAAGTGAAAATATTGCCAATATTGCCAATAATGCAAAACAGGGGGCGGGGGAGAATCATGCTACCAATAATTTGATGCCAAAGCTTTGAATGTTAAGAATTTGATTTCAAAGTATTGGACTATAGATGTCTGGGTGTGAGAGAGTTCAACTGACAAAATATATTTCCTTTCAGAATAACAGAATTACAGAGTTGGAAAGGCCTTTGAAGTCTTCTATTTATTTATTTATATTTATTTGTCAAGCATGTATTGTATAACAAATATAATTATAACATGATTATGATTATATCGGTATAATAGGCATCAATAAAGGGGAGACATTAGGCAGAGACGGTAGGCACATTGGTACGCTTATGCACACCCCTTACAGACTCTTAGGAATAGGGTGAGGTCAACAGTAGACAGTCTAAGGTTAAAGTTTGGGGAGTTTGGGGAAGAAACCACAGAGTCAGGTAGTGCATTCCAGGCATTGACAACTCTGTTGCTGAATTTTCGTATTTTCTGCAATCGAATTTGGAGTGGTTTACCTTGAGTTTGTATCTATTTTGTGCTTGTGTATTGTTGTGACTGAAGTTGAAGTTGAAGTAGTCATTGACAGGTAGGACATTGTAGCAGATAATTTTGTGTATGCTTAGGTCAGACCAAAGGCAGCGTAGTTCTACATTTTCTAAGCCTAAAATTTCAAGTATTTAAGGTATTTAAGGTATTCTGTTGCAAGCATAAGAGTGGAGGACTCTTCTTGTGAAATATCTCTGGATTCTCTCAATTGTATTAATGTCCAATATGCAGAGTGGGTTCCAGACAGATGAGCTGTATTCTAGAATTGGTCTAGTAAATGTTTTGTATGCTCTAGTTAGCAGTACAATATTACCAGAGAAGAAATTACGCAAGATTAGGTTAACAACTCTTAATGCTTTTTTGGTGATGTTGTTACAGTGGGCTCTGGCACTTAGATCATTAGAGATATTTAGTGCAAGTCTCTGTAATAATAATGATGATGATAATTCTAGTGCAAGTCTCTGATCAAGCAGGGAACCCTATACCAGGGGTTGCCAACCTTTTGGACCTCAGGGACTACCAAACTCATAATTTTAAATTGCGTGGATCACTAATAAAGCTGGTTGGGGAATTCTGGGAGTTGAAGTCCACCAGGCTTAAAGTTGACAAGGTTGGAGACCCCTGATCTGGATGATGGTCGATATAGTCAGAGTTCTGAAATTCACTTAAACGCTGATTTTCCCAGCTTGGAACCCCTGCTTTTTCAGATTTAGGGAGGAGGAAGACATGTTCTTGGGATACATTTAGCTGCCAGGCTTGCCACCAAAGCCACACCTGAGTTCCCAGAGAATTGGAAAGCGAAACCCTAAAAAACCTTCCCAGGTCATTGATGCCCCCCCTTGAAGTTGTAATCCCATTGAAGAGGCCACCAGTCCGCTCCATGGCTGCATGAGCCCTTCCATGGGGTGAGGCAGGGAGCAGAGAAAGAAAGAGGGAGAGAAAAGCCACAAAGCAGTTTCTCCAGCTGAACCAGGCATGACTTCTTTGTTGACGCGGGGGTGGGCATTTGGAGAAGATCCTTTACTTGGGCTGAGTGGCAGAGCATGTGTGTGCGTGCGTGTGTGAGACCAGATCAATACAGGTGCAGTGGTGGAGCAAGCACTGGGCTGCTCAATGGCAGTGGCGGTGCTCTCTGGAAACAAAAGCAAAAAAGCAGCAGCAGCGGGTAGAACTTTGCCCACCTGTCCAGCAGCTGCAATACACTGCCCAGGCACTTTGCATGGTCATTTTTCCTTATTCCCTCACCTCGTCCCTCATGGATAGCTGCTGATAAGAGCTGGGTTTACCAGCTTTCTGTCTCTGCTACTCCAAGCTTGCCTTCTTCCTTGGGGAGTCATTCCCCCACTCACTTTGATGTCCTTTCTTCTCCCTTTTTTTTAGGGCTCAATCCCTCCTCTTTTCTTTTCTGCGATTTCCTTTTTGGCTTCTGGTCTGCAGGAAAATTCCCCACCCTGTTTTCCTACAGATTGATCATTATTTGGGATTGCAAGGTACCATCTCCAGCTCCATTCTCAGAGAGAGAGAGAAAGAGAGAGAGGGAGGGAGGGAGGGAGGGAGGGAGAGAGAGAGAGAGGAGAGAGGGAGAGACTTTGTTTTCATGCAAGGAAAGCAGCAGAAGCAACGTAAGTCTTTCTTTCTCTCCCCCAAACTCCGCCAGAAATAAGTATTTGCCAGGGCAGCCTCTTGCAGGGTGCCAAAGACTCATTTCTGTTGGAGTTTAGAGGAAAGAAAGACTTTTGCGGCTTTCCTTGCATGCAGTCAAAAGCAGAAAAAGAAACAACAGAAAGAAGCAGCCCGGTGGCCAGGTGAGGCATGGGGCGAGTGAGGCAAGTTCCCCACCTCTGCCCTTTCCCCCCACTCCTCACTACCTTGTGTTGTTCACAGTGCAACACAAGTCTTGTGTTCCCGCTGGCCATGTGGCAGCGCAGACTTGTGTTCCCGCACAGCCTAGATTAATTGCTTTGGGGGCTGCTTTGGGGGTGACATTTCTCTGTGGACCACCAAAATTTTCTCATGGATCACCACCAGTGGGCCACAGCCCACTGGTTGGCAACCACTGCCCTATACCATTTCAGACAAATGGTTGTTTAATCTCGTCTTAAAAACCTCCAGTGTCGCAGCACCCACAACCTCTGGTCACAATGCAACCTTTGTCCTTTCATATTGGTTTCATTTTGGGCATTTGAGTCATGTGATTACAAGCAGAGTCCCATGATAGCTTGAAGATTAATGTTAAAAATGAAAATGGCTTGTTCCCAAATATTTTCTCTTCCCATTCTAAACCACTAATAGTTTGCTGGTAGTATAAAAATTATAAAAATACAAATAATATTTTTGGAATTGAACACTCCAGTTGTGTGCATGTATATTCTATATAACATTAAGCAAGTCTATTAGAATAAAGTTGATACTTAAAAATGCAACCCTATACCTGTTTACTCAGTATAATTTATTTTTTTGTCATAGACACCAACTTGGAGAAATTTAGTTTAATTTTAAATTAAACCTCCTTTAATTTCAAATTCGCACATCATGACAATGCCTAAATTGGAGTTGCTGCTTTGGGATATTTCTTGATGTTCCATTTCTTCTGTATCCATTTGCATAAAATACAAATGTGATACAATGCATATTATCTGTGGCTGCTGATTCTCCTTCAGCTTGGTATTGTCTTATACAATAGTGAGTCAACACAGGAAAACAGGTCTAAGAATGCAACCATTGGTTTAATAATATTTAAAACATGGTTCATGTTTTAATGTTAAATGTATAGAGTTCCTAAAATCTTGCTATTGCAAAAACTAATAATAGGCATTTGAGAAAAATAACTGCAAGACACAGCCTCATACATCCTCTTATTTTATGCTAACATTTTCCTCATTTCCATGGGTGGGTCCTATCAAGGTATCAGAAGGCTTAGGAAGATAAGGTTGTAGAAATAACAGCAACAAAAATAATACTAATAATACCAGCAAAGGACAATCAGATGGAAAAAAAAACTTCCAAAAGGATTGAGCATGTTTAATGGATTTGGGATATAAAAAAATATTGGGAGGGATTAATGGTGCTTGTTCTAGGAAAAAGAGTAATAAGCAGCAAATGGAATTCGAACATTTTAAACATTAAAATGTTTAAATAATAATGATAGTTGAAAATCTATTGTTCATTCATTCAATCATTCATTCATTTAGCTATCCTAGAAGGTAGACGCCAGTGTAGGTTCTGGGGAAATGATATCTCAAAGGAAGGGCATGTTGGTAGAAGAGATGACATTGCTTGGTAGATAAAACCCATAGCACGCCTCTCCTGATGGATCTGATGGAACATGCAAAAGTAACTAGGGAGAGGTGGGTCATAAAATATCCTTAAAATATGATTATATTCAAATTGAAAAATAGCTGTCTGTTCAAGAATGAAAATTCCTTTCAGTGAAAATAATTTTGTTCTTAAATCTAATTCAGGAAAGTATTATTCAAGATTCTTCAACATGAAAAATGTTCAGAAAATATTTGCTGTCATATACAATCCTTCAAAGATAAACTGATGAAGGGGCTAGTCACATGTGTGATATGAGATTGTCTCACTATTGTTGCATTCATAAATTTCTTCATATGTTCATGAGAGGAGAATTTTTTAAACAGATGTCAATGTCATGTTGAATGCAGAATTTATCAATGTGTGAAGAACATTGTATTTATTGAGGATGGTAGCAACACTTTTATATAGTCAGAAAATGATACCAAGGATTTAAAGTCTGGGAGCAATGGTCTGGGAGATATGTTTCACTCTTTGCTTGTGAACTGGCAAATATCAACATAATGGAAACTACAACCAATACTATTATATATTAGTGTGTTTCTCAAACTTGACAAGATTAAAATGTTTGGACTCCCAACTCCACAATTGCTCAGTCAGCAGTTGAAGTCTTAAAGCTGACAAATTTTTAAAAATACTGCTTTATATGTTCAAAACTGAATGTTATCTTATCTAAAAAATTATAAATTATGTTATCTTAAAACAACCAGTAATTCCAAACTTGGATTTTTTTAAAAAAAACTCTTTTTTAGTTTGTATTTAATTTTTTTACTTTGTTTCTCTGCATTAAAACCTTTTTATTCTAATATCAAATATTTTTAATAAGCAGTAATGACTGTTGAGAGGTAAAACATGGCTGAAAATGCAAAACAGTTATCTTTGAAATTATAGGAATTCAGTGGGTAAAAATCTCAACTAAAGCTTCAGAGATAGGTAATTATATTCTGTTCACAACTTCATAGTGCATGTATTTGGTCTCATTCATAAAACATAACACAGAACCTTTTATGTTTTAGAACTGCATGTGGATTTCCAACCATTAACAAAAACATTCAATTGGGCCTATGCATCCGAAGTGATTTTTGATTTATGTTTCTTGATCAACTAGTAGGACTCTATCTCTTTATGTGTCTCATTCCATTTGTTATGTTTAACTAAATCTACACCATTCAAATAACGGTATTGCACTTGTCTGTGGGTTTGCGCCCATGACATAAATATGGTGTTCCTCCAATAGATTTAATGCATTTATTTACCTTGAAAGAAACTTCAAAACTCTGGAATATTTCAAAATGTCACCCTGTTTATGTCTTCATATTACTATAATATCCTTTATAGCCTTTAGCTTTTTACATAATGATTTTATGAAATGTATCCCCCAAACACCAAAAGGTTGCTCACCTTCTATTTTGTTATTATTATTGTTGTTGTTTGTTTTATTTATTTATTTTGCATTTATTTTCAAAATAGTTCATAACCATGGCCAGGTAGTACATCAACTGAGTAGAGATTCGTTTCCTAAAAATGAAAAGAGGGAAGACAATTTTAAAGCAGTTTATGTGTTGAAACCTTTACAGATTAATTCCATCTGCATTCCAACCATTGCTGGTTGTGTATCCAAAATGATTGTGTGATGAAGATTGTCAGGTTGCAGGAAAGTGATTCTTTTTACTTCTCTAAAACATAATGATGAGTGAGGTGGGGGTTTTTTGCTTCACTTTTTTGTAAGAACTCACTAAAGCTTTCAATGAATATGCAAAGCTTGCGTATTCATAAACATAAAGGTAAATGACTTGTAAAAATCCAGTGTCTGAGATTTTTAATGTTTGTTGCTCAGTTTCAATTTCTGTGAACTCAGTCATATTTGTGGGACTGAATTAAGGTTGACAGTTTTTTCCCCCTGACATCTACTCCATTTTAATAGCTTTTTTTGTCCAGTTCAAATGTCTATCAAATTAATTTTGTTCTTTTGCCTGCTTGATTTTGATAATAGTTTACCAGAAGGTGCAACTATTTTCATAAGAAGTATTAATGTGACAGATCTCAATGAGGATAAAAGGGAGGAGGGGGAGGGGGGAGGAGGAAGAATACCAAAATACTTCTGATGTCATAGATCCATCTTGTTTTAAATCTCTTTCATTGATACTTTTTATCAAGTAGGATCTATTCTATGACTGCTTTGGTCCACTTGCCATCAGTTCTTCTTACTATGTGACCAGCCCATTTCCATTCCAATTCTTTTACTCTCTTGATGATATCATATACTTTTATTTGTTCTCTAATCCATGTGAAGGTCTTTCTATCTTTCTTGTAATGCCGAGCATGTATCTTTCCATGGCTCTTTGCACCACTCATAGCTTTAGTACTGTGTATGTGTGTGTATTCATTGTGTGTGTGTGTGTGTGTGTGTGTGTGTGTGTGTGTGTATACACATACATATATACATTTGGCTTCTGTGATGATATTATTTTACAATGCATTATCATTTATCTCCTATGCCTCCTTGTAAAGATCCTGATTTCTATAGTCCCATGATGGTGAACCTGCCAAAAGTACCCTCGCATGCCTGCACCCATGATGCAATGCACGTGCGACTCCCCCACCCTCCCTGCACATGTGCATGAGAACCCCCTGCACCCGATGCCTCTGTGAATGCTCATGCAAACCACATGCCACATGCCTCCGCGCATGTGTGCACGTCTCCCATGTGCGTGTCTCCCTGATGCATGAGCAGCAGATACCCGACAATCAGCTGGCTGGCAGCGGGCAAATGCATATGCACAGTAGGGCTCTTCCAGGCAACCTCTTGCATGCTGGCAGAAGTGGCTCTGCATGCCACTTCTACCACACATACCATAGGTTCGCAATCACGGCTATAGTCCATCTTGCATAGCTATTGTCTAATATATATGGGACCTAATTTTTATTCTACTGCATTTAATCTTATGTTGTCACTATCATTACATTCATCTATTTATAGTATTTATAGCGTATAATAAAATTTTTGTTACTTCTGATTGTTCCTGGATGCAAGCTAGAAAAAAATGATTACAAGATTGCAGCATAGTGATGGTATAATAGTGATTTTCTACAAGCATTTAATATCCTGGTGTGTGTGTATGTGTGTGTGTAAGGGTGTGAGCATACATGCATGCCTCAATATATTTTCATTTCTATCTGATTTCTATTTACAATGTGTTAAAGAATTTCTATTTAATATTTGTAAGCTTTGGTGAAAATGTCTTTACATATGTCTTTTTGAATTTTTCTGCCTTACTTAATTGAGTAAAATTCATACAATGACAATAATGCCAATGCGAAACCAACTTTTTTCTTTACAATTTAAGACAGAAAGAATCAAGTTAAGAGAACATAATTATGTTTACATTACGCGCCCAAGAACTTTCAAACAAAACTATGAAATGTCAAGTACAAGTCTAATGTCAGATGAAAATTTACTCACTGGATTTAGGGAATATACTATCCTTAGCTCCAGCTTCTCATTGTTTAAGCAAATTTAAAAAATCATTGCAAAGATAAATAAGAAATGCATGTAGTTTGATTGATGCCTCCAAAGGGACGTGTGACTAATATAGACATACGTAGACAAATATACTGTATATGTTAACATCATGATTCTTGGAGGACTGTAACTTGCCATACATACATGGGACATTAATTGCACAGCAGAGCCCTCTTTCTCTTCCATACAAAGTAGAAATCTAAGGATGTGCTTAATTTGCAGAGAAATATTGGAAATAAGAGATCAATGCACAATCCAACTAACCAGTGGTATCCATGGGGGGTGGATGGGGAGCTCAAAAAAGTTTTAATGGTGGCTGCATGTCCTTTTTAAAGTGCATCTCTTTCATTGACTTGATGTCTTTGCAAGTTTCCCATTCTCTGAGTTTTACTTCAGAGAATTTGTACACACATGCCAGAATTAAGCAGTTGATGAATTTACTTGAACTGACCTCTGTTAAATGCCACTCATGTGCAGATACTACACTTGTTTTGGCAGTATTAGTCTAAAATTTAATAACATTGCAGGACTAGCTGATTAGCAGGGCATATGACTTGAATAAAGAAGGTCCAAGGTTCAAACTCTGGCATCATTTGTTAAAAAGAGGCCCTCCTGAAACTGTTAGAAAGCTGCTGCCAATGAAAGGAGAAATGCTAGTGTATGTGGACAAGACTAATGAGCAAAAAAATTCCCCAGAACAGCTGCCGCTGCCATTTGGCCTCTTAACTTTATGGGAAACAATCAAGGTGCAAGTACACATACTTATATCACTCCTTTGTCTGCTCTCCAGCCATTAAGTGCTTATGGAACAGTTTTTCACTCAATATTCTATTAGAAAATATATTTTGGCTTATTAAAAAGATGGGCTTGTTTTCTGTTATCAGTAAAGAAACAAAATATTTTTATTAAAACAAAGGAAGTATTTAAACAAACTCCAATAAATTTAATGAGACAATCCATTGTACATAAATGTTCATGTTCTATTCTCATAACAATTACATCACTGTTTACTTTTAAAAAAAAAATCCAGTTGTGTCATTATTTGATTGAAACCAGGCCTCTTGCCATGTGGTTCCAATTAGTTCTTGGCTTGTGTTGTATTATTATGAATTAGCTACTTAAGTACTTCCAATATTTCATTTGTGTTTTTTTTTATTTTACCAATATCTTAAGGTAGTGAATACATCTACCTTCCTTCTCCTATTTTCCCCACAACAACAACCCTGTGAGGTGAATTGGGCTGAGAGATAGTGCTGGCCTGGTTACCCAGCTGCTTTATGGCTAAGATGGGACTAGAACTTACAGTCTTACTTTTTCTAGTCTGGTGCCTTAACCACTGGACCAAACTGGCTCTCTGTTCAATTTGGAAATGAAACTGTCTCAACTGAGGAGAAAAAAAATCTGCCTCAGTAAGTTCTCTCTTGGTATTGCTTCACTTCCTTGTCCCCTTTTTAAAAAAACGCTAACATACATCTTTTCAAAAAGGCTTTTAACTTATCTTAACTGTTTTAAATAGATATTGCTTTATGTTTTTCTTCTCAGTAGCTGACAGTGCAATCAGATGAACAATAAGGGAAGAAAACAGCATGTATACAATAAAAATCTAGGAAATACAGTTTGGATGAGGTTGTTGAGAGACTTAATTGTCACATACATTAAAAAAAAATATCCCAAACAAAACCTAAGTTCTGAGGCAAAAAGGAGGGAGAGCTTGCTTGGAAATGCCAAGCCATTGTCAGTGTGAAGGTTTATACAGTGAATCCTGGAACAGAGAATAGTCCCAACTGTGGAAGTCTGTGATAAACTCCAAGCGATTCTGCAGAGTGCTGAACAGCAGTAAAAAAGCAAACCAAATTACAGGAAGCATACAGCGGTGACAAGCATTAATAGTGCCATTATCTTGAGATAATGCTGCACTGATAAAATATTTTACCATGGCCAGGGTCATTATTTCCTGGGGAGAGATGCGCCTCGATATGCAACAGTCTATCACAAAATCTCAAGGGAAGCTCCACAAGATCTCTTGATGTATGAAATGCATGAGCTTTACCACTATAACTGAAGGGAATATAATTTAGAGGACATTATTCCACTGCCGTTTAAAAGAGGCGAGGCAGGTTGCACATTTCAAGAGTGCAGCAGCCTCAATCATTTCTCTCTTGCCATCCTTTTTGAGAAAAAAATAATAATCTAACAATATATTATCCACAGAGCCATATATTACAGGAGAAAGAGGCAACCAGAGGCACTATCCATACAGCTGCATCTGAACCAGGGGGACCATCACCTTCACCACCAAGGGGGAATACTTTGGAAAGATTTTGGTACGGGTGAATAGTGGGCAGATGAAAGATAGATGGAAGAATCCAGCAAACTCCAACACTACAGTGTTATGGTTTTTTTGTTTTTTGTTTTGCTAAAGGATAGAATAAAACTGTTTAGAATGTATAATGTCACGGTCAGCTTTGTGAAACAAGTTAAAATGGCATTTGGGAGTTTAACATGTTGTGCGAATCAAGCCAATGTCTTAGTATTTGTATGAACCTAATCTTACATCAAGCCATAATATGATCCAGTCACCTGGTTGTGGCATGCTATGTGAGCACAGCAATTGAATTTTGTTAGTATGAATTTGGAATTGTGCATCTTCCATGAACTCAGACAATTTCATTCCTAACGGTATTTTGTCATGGAATATAAAATGAAATTCTATATGTGCTTCATTTATCATCAGGCTGACTAGCATACAAAAGCTGTTTCAGGTATTTGGTAGACATTTGTTCAGGAGCCTAGTTCTTTTTCCATAGTAAAGTTTCCAGCAACTATTTGCTAGGTAATCTGATTTCCCCAAGTAAAACTGTTTACTTCTTTCTATATATTAAATCAGCTTTAATCAATCATATCTTATAATAATTTGATATTTTTATTATTATTCAGACATAGAACTTCTTTGTGTTCTTGAAAAAAATCGGGGGTCACATTTTCAAGGTTTCTGCTGATCCTGATTCTGAAAACTTAAATAACCAGGAATAATCAAATAATCTGAAGGCAGAAGACAGATTTTATAAACCAAGAGAGAACTTTCTGAGACATATTTTTTTCCTCAACCAAGACAGTTTCATTTCCATGTTGAACGAGGAGTAACTCATCTTCAAGGCATTATTACTTACATATGTAACACAGATGAGATGCAGTTGCACTGACTTTTCAATATAAATTAAATTCATGAACATGGCAGAACAGAACAGCTGCTGATTTCTCAGAAAAAAAGGGTCATAAGAAATCAGTGCTACAGTATAAGCCCATCTGATCAGGGTTAAGTTCTATTGAATTCAGTAGGACTCACTGCCAGATCAAGAGGGAGAGGCAGGTTTATTGGAGATGGTGTTATTTAAAAAAACCAATATTTTAAAAACATTATTGTTACATTATTTATTTTAAAAACAAACCTCCTTATATCTCTCTTCATTGCTTCACAACCAAACTTAAACTTTTTAAGACACACTAATGGTTCAACACATTTTCAAAGATCTGAACTGAAAAAAATTGAAATCTGACCATTAAACTGATTTCTGCCACTGGTGACCCAAACAGCTGAGTAAATAAATTTCCAGAAAACAATCATTACTGCTAATCTTAGCAAATATTCAACAATTAAACTGATTTGTAGATTGCTCATGTGAGTGTTTACTATTTTTTTAAATGTTGCTCTTTACTTTTATCTATTGACATTTTCAAGGCATACATAATCAATCTAAAGATCATTTCAAAACCCATAATCTGAACTCAGAGGAAACTATGGAATATTTACATAGAAGTCAAGTGTAAGAAATTAATGATTTTCTATGTATTGAAGGAGAAGAATCAGACATCTGAAAAAAAAGGAAGGCTTATGGGATCTAAATATTTGAGAAACACAACTGAAGTGATTTATGTAGCATTGATATGTAGGCTTGATAATAGGTTTAACAGTTGTTCTAATATCAAAACACAAGTCATGGTGGAGTTTATTCCCTCTCAGGTACTATCAGTATCTCATGCCAATACTACACTCTCTTCTGATCAAATTATTGTGGATATGTGCCAAATATCTACAAGGACAAATTCAACTGAGACAGAGAGTTACAGCACCAGTGTGCCTTTTAGATATGATGTCACTACAGCTCCCAATGTTCCTTGTCAGCATGAAGTTTTACAGTGCTTGCTTGAAATTTTGAGACTTTGAGAGTTCCTAGCTGGATTGTTGGAAAGGTTAAGTCCTAACTGTCATTGTCAGCACTATTTGGTGATGGCTTCAAGGAGTTCAATTTCATCTGGTTTAAATACTCCAGTCCTCACTGATTAGGTATGCCATGGTATTCATTGTTAGATGTTAATAAAAGTACATTTCTGAAGCCGGTTACTAACAGAAACACAGTTCTGAAAATTTAATATTGGAAAAATACTTTTTCCATTAAATATTACTGCAGAAGTCTTCCTTACTAGATAGTGTACATTCTGCTTCTGCATAGTTCTCATATTTATGTGTTAACCCTCTCCATAGGGAGGCTGGGTCTATTAGATCAGCTTTCCCCAGTTGCTGACCTGACTGAGTTCCAGAAAAAACTTGGGGCTGTTCTGAAAGGTCTGCTACACAGTTCTTAATTATGATATCTTTCTGGACTGGTTTGGGGGGTTTGAGATGGAAAGTACTGTGTTATACTGTTTCTCCTCCTCCTTCCAGGGTCAGTTCTAGTCAATGTTAATGGGGGAGAAATCCAACCCTATTTTAAAGGGGGGCTGAATGGTTCTCTTTCCTTTTTATTTAACGTTTACATGAGGCCATTCAGTGAGGTGATCCAATGGTTTGGTACTATCAGTAGGCTGAAGTCAAGCTCTAAAAACCAAGAAAGATACACTGAGATTCTTCTAAGCAGTTTCCTTTATTATTCCTCATTTATGAAGAAAATCTTGCCAAACTAAAGCTAAATTATTAAAAAAAATACTCTGAGAATTCCTAGGGAGAAGCTGCTTTAACTCTCTTCCTCCCACACAAACTCTCTAAACTTTGCTCCTTGGAATGCACTGATTTCTTCTTGAGTATCCAGTTTACCTTCCACCACATCTGATGATACCCAGTTTTATATCTGCATCCCAGATATAAAACTGAATTTCTGTAAACTGAGCAATGTCCTGGATGTCCTGTTTCGGTGCCTGGAGGCTGTAGAGCCTGGATTGTAATGCTCAATCCAAGCAAGACTAAGTGGTTTTGGGTCATTGGGCCTTTCAGTATCAAGGTTTTTCTACCTTTCACCCTGAACAGGGTGGTCCTGTCTTAGAGAGAATTGATGTCCAATCTGGGGGCCCATTTGTGCTGGAACAGCAGGTAGTAGCTGTGGCTAAGAGGGCCCTTTTCCACTTTGTGCTGGACCAGAAAGCTGTGATCACTATCATTTATGCTCTTGTGACTCACCGTTTGGATTAGTGTAGTTGGGATGCCCTTGAAAATCATCGAGAACCTTCATCTAATGCAGAATACAGCTGCACGGGTAGTTAATAGTATTAGTTATTTGGCATATGTAACATCACAGCTTCTTGATCTGCTTTGGTTGCCAACGTGTTTCCTAGTACAGTTCAAGTTTCTGATTGTCACCTTTAAAGCCCTTTAGTGCTTGGAACTGGGTTATCAGAGGGACCATCATTTCCCAGGTGTTTCTACCTATCCAATCCAGTCTGGCAGGATGGACATGCTCAGGGACTCATCAGTCAAGGATAATTGCTTGATGAGGACTAGGAGGCATGCCCCTCCAGAGATTAAGATTAAGCATGCCCCTCTAGAAGTTTTCCCCTCCAGAGATTAAGATTACTGTGACCCTATTGGTCTTTTGCAGGGTCTTGAAGACCTAGTTATGTGCTTGGGTCTGGAGTCCAAATTGTGTGAAGGGCCCTGTTTCCTGATTATGTTAGTATCCATGAATTATTATGGTTTCTTGACTGCTGTGTGCATTTATTTATTTATTTTTACATTGTAAATGTAATTTATTTTTACTTGATTTTATGATTGTGTGCTGCCCTGAGTTACTTGTTTGTGATGGGTAGGCATATACATTGAATAAATAAATAAATAAATAAATAAATAAATAAATAAATAAATAAATAAATAAATAAATAGTATTGAGAAATTGCCATTTTCATGCATTACATCCACTAAAATCAAGCAAATTATGAATTTTTCAGTACTGGAGACTGAGCACTATTTGTCAACATTTACTGTACAAGGGGATTAAAACATCAAGCTGAATTTTTTTTATTAAATGCTGATTATAATAAATTAATAGGTATCAGAGATCAGAAAAGAATCTCTTTATGGAGCCTATGTAGAAAAGGAATCCTTTTTTTTTCTTTGCACAAAGTTTGATAGATTGTTTTGGTTAAAGAAAAACAAAACAGAACAAAAAGAAATCCTGTAATTGCTATCAGGTAATCTGCAATGAACCATAGCTGAGAATAACAGGTTTTTGAGAGGAAAGAGAAATTAAGAAAAATATGGACAGAAAACAAGAAACAGGTAATAGGTGTATACATCCTGTCCCAAAGACTATTAGATCTAAAAGTTCTTGTTCTGAAAAATATAGCTCAGAAAATAATAGATGAAACAGGAAAGCAGAATAACTGAAAAGGTCAATTCCTTTTAAACAAAAATATCCCAAGATTGTGGTTTTTCTGAAGTTTCATAAACTCATTCAGAACTTTTCCAAGCAATGAATAAAAGAAATGGGATAGCATTTCTTCACTGCTGCCAAATCTCTAAGTCCATTTCTCTGTGAACAGCCAATACTTATATCCCCATTGAGCTGGTTACCGAATACTGAAATCATGCAAAATTGATTTAAATGCAGCATGCTGGAAAGAATGATATTTTTATTTCATTAATTATTCCTGTTGACATGTTCAGAATTTACTGAAAGCACGATAGGTAGCAATTACAGGCACAGCTATTAATACCTATTGTTATTCTCACATTAGTTGAAAAAGTATTCCTCCATATGGAAGGCAGGGAGTGATATTAATTCACATGGGTGATTTAATTTTTATAACATAACAATGTCCCAGGATTGTGCAGAACCTGTCACAGGCCCATTAGTCAACCATTAATTAGCCAACTCTTTTAAAAAGACTTAGTAGCTACTTTGACAACATCAATGGAATACTCTTTAATAGTCAGAGCTACAAAGACACCAGTGCCTTTTAACTATACTCTCAGTCTGTTTAAATTACACTGATGGGAGGTAGCAGTGAGTTTGAGAAGGTGGCAAAGGGCATGAGAGATAATGCCATAGCCTTAGCACCTACTTGGTACTTCTAGGACCCAGAAAAGTGGCACATATCTAGATAATGATATCATTGTATGGTAGACAGTGGTGGTATTGGTGGCCTGCAAAATGCCATTAACTCCATATCATTGAATTTCAGGCAACAGTTGTATAGAATTATACAAATCATACAAATATAGGGCTGGAAAAGATCTTGGAGATCTTTTATTCCAATTCCATATCTAGTTCAAAATATATTACTGTACTATGGCAACCCTCCAAAATGGCTATCTAGCCTCTGTTTTAAATAGTTCCATGGGAGAGGAGGCAAAATGCTTCCTGGTGTACCATAAGCATCTATTTCTTTGAACTGTAAATTCATTGCTTCTTTCTTAATTCAGAAAAAGAAAATTGAACAAATCTACTTTGCCTTCTACATAGAAGCTCTCCCAACAGTTGAAAGAAACTCTCTTATGCCACTGCAGGCTTTCATCCCCCAAACTAGTCATAGCTGATTATCTCCTCATGTGTTAAATTCTAGTCCCCTTAGAATTTTGGTTAGTCTTCTCAGGACACACTACATTTTGTGAATTGTTCTTCCTAAAATGGCATCACCTAGTCATAAGAACAAGCAAATTTGAATACTGAAAATTGAGAAGATTTTTCCAGTCTGCCAGAAGTACAAAATAGATTCCAAGGAAAATAAGAACTTAAACCAGCCAATAAGGACTGGGCCCCAGTGTATGTGAAATATGACTGAAGATTGAGCATAAAGCCATACAGAACATTGTCAAGGGATAAATAATGGAATGAAAGGTCCCTGAACTGAGACCTGAACAGAAAGCATTCATATTGCCATAGGCCCCACATACTTTATCTTTACAATTATAATTGTTTCAATCATTTTAGCAAAGTACTCCTCAAAGTCTTCAGCTAATTCCTTTGCTTTACATTTGTGTTGTTAAAAGTTTGTGACTATTTTTATGCTAGTCTTTTTACTTTCCTTATTTGGACTAACTTGTACATTTAAAGAATGCCATCTTACCTTTTATAGTTTTCTGATTCCCTTCATTAACTACACTGATATCCTTTTGGGCTTGTTTGTGCTTTCCCTAATCTGTCACTGTCATATACATTTTTGTTTCAGTTTCTATTTTAATATGGTTTTAAATAACTTCTAAGTGTGCAAAAAAGATTCCACCCTTTTTATTTTTCAGATTCCTCTCAGATAAATCATTGTCTTTCTTTTAAGATTAAAGAGGAGACTTACTGAACTTCCTGAATTTTTTCTCACATCTGTGTTAACTGTGGTTTCACTGTAGTCATCTCATAAATATCCAGTGAAGATTTATCTATCTTAAAAATAGATCCTTCATTTACAACTAGAAATTTTATTATATCATAATCTGAATGTGTATAGTACTAATCTCTCTCTGCATATAAGTGAAATACCACTCATGCATCATCACAAAATCTCCAAAGCCATAAAGCCTACAAACTTGAAATTTGGCACATATGTTCCTCTTAGCTTCTAGGTACTCATGACCATCAGAGCATTAGTATTTCGTATATTATTATTAACATGCTCTGATGCTAGGGAATTCTACTCCCTCTCCCCACCTGAAAAGAAATCTGTTCCAAATGCAAAACACAAGCAGAGGAAAGGAGTTTCAGTTTCAGTTTCACAACACCAAGCAGCCTTAATATAGAACAGTTGAGCTAGGCCATGCCCAGGCTCCTTGCTGTCTCCTTCTTGCTTACACAGCAAACACTGTTTCAGTTTCCAAACAGGATGCTAGCCAGATGAACACAGATAGATGCTGGTAGGCAGAGGCAGATTTTTATCCCTTATTTCCCTCCCCAAAAGTTAAGCCCAACCACATAGTTTTGTAGCGAAGCACGGGTATCGAGCTACTATGTTTATATGAATAATCAGCAGTTTGTTAAGTAGTTGGTCTAGGACCAGAGAGACCACCATTCAAGATTCTTCTTAGCCATTTATTGGATTTGTAGTTCAGTCTTTCTTAGCCAGCATTTCGTATATCAAGGTATGGCTATCACAGAAGCAACAATAAAGAGATCCCCGTGCAAGCTTCCTTGGTTTCCTGAAGGAAAAGAACAAATAAATCAACCAAGTGACTGAACACTGATATGAACTGCTTCAAAGCATAGGTTGATTCTATTCACTGAACTGAATATGTCAGAACTGACGCAGAACTATTTGAATCTTTTCTGTGAATATTCAAATGCTTTAGTGGTCTGATTTATTCTGAACTTAACTGAATCCAGTTGAGAAATTCAGTATGAATAATTTCAGACATCTGAACTAAACAGAATCCATTTTCCAACCTATTCTGAACCTTTGAATGGATTCAGATCTGATTTACAAGCCCCTAAAGTTAACTCAATTAACATGGGTTCATAATTATATGTTTACTGTCTTAATTGCATTTTTCTTTTAAATATCCCTTCACCTGACTTTGTGTAAGCCTGCATTGATATTGCAATACTATCATTCAAAAACTTAAGATTTTTGTGGTTAGTTTGTGAATGGAATGGTTGGCCATTAAGGGATTTCAATTGTAATGCAACCCACATGAACATAAGATTCACACTAGCCTTATTTCTTAATTACTTTCAGATATAACTAACTTACAGCTAAAGAGAGATTTTCTGAGTGGCAGGATAAGATAATTCCACTTGACAAGTCAACATTCTTTTTGAATTAGAAAGAGAAAATAAACAAATTTAAAAAAATTGGCAAAAAGCTTTTGAACAAATTGGAATTAGAGAAATGAATTGGCCCTTTGTTGGAATTTTTTAAATTAAAGACTAGTCAATGTATGGATTTTACAAAACAAAAGCTAATGGTAATATGTATTGCTGACTGTTACTATGCGGTGCATGAAATTATTAAGGGCACAGGAAGTCAAAATAGGGGGAAAATGGGAAACTTACCTTTTCTCTTTGCCTTATTTGAATCACTTTCATTTTTGGAATTATTAAGATATAGTCAACCACCAGGAAAGCAGCAGAAATAATAGAGGGGAAGAGAGGATCAGTAGAATAACCTGCAGAGAGATTAATTACATCAGATTTGCTTCAGTTGTTTGAGCAACTGGGCAATAATTTAGCTAAATCATGAAAACAGAATAGACCTTACAGGTTGATAATGTATATAGACTGAAAGCACAATTGGAAAGAATATGAAATGTTCCAAAGGATATTTTGGTGCAGACAAAGGATCTAGCTTTACAATAACATTTTAATACAAGACTGAAGACTGATAATAAAGATATAATCGTTCTTAAACAAATTCCTATTGGAATCTTGTGAAAGATTTTTTACTAAGAGATTAAAACAGAAAAAGATTCCCTGTTGATAGCATGAATTGGAAGGTTGTGACTTTTAAGCAGCAGATGTTTTAACAGAATTCTATGCAGAAGGCAAGGCAATTTCTAGAAAATATTAAAGAGGAATTGAAGGAGATTCAAATGGATGTAATAAAATGAGACTGCACAAATACTTCAATAAGTACAACAGAAAACTAAAAGAAATGATATTGAAGTAGACATTTTTGGTATTAATTTTTGTAAATTTTTGGACTGATTGTGAATGACAAATGCTTAACATGGAATGTAAATGAAACAGATGCTCCTCAAAAGAGAAAAATATTATTGTTTGAAAAAATTAAAACAAAATGTAATTTGCCTACAAGAATTTGTATTGACTAATGAACAGATTTGTTGGAGTGGACGTTAGTTTGCATGGGACTAAGACTTTGATACTGAGAATTTATGTCCCAAATGAGGACAAAATATTGTTTTATAATGTTTTATGATGTAGGAGTGATTAATCAGTTTCTCTTATGAACGCTAGTGTTTGATGTAAGTTGGAATAGAGTGTTATTACATTATTATCTTATTAGAATAGAATAGAATAGAATAGAATAGAATAGAATAGAATAGAATAGAATAGAATACTTTATTGGCCAAATGTGATTGGATACACAAGGAATTTGTCTTGGTGCAAATGCTCTGTGTACATAAAACAAAAATACATTTGTCAAGAGTCAAGAATCATAAGGTACAACACTGAATAATAGTCATAGGGTACAATAAGCAATCAAATCATACTAGGAAACAGTCACTATAAATTGTAAGGATACAAGCGACAAAGTTATAGTCATAAAGTCACAAGTGGGAGGGGATGGGTGATGAGGAGTGATGAGAAGATAATAATAACAATAGTGCAGACTTTATAAATAGTTAGACAGTGTTGAGGGAATTATTTGTTTAGCAGAGTGATAGCATTTGGGGAAAAACTGCCCTTGTGTCTAGTTGTTATGCAGTGCTCTATAGTGTAGTTTTGAGGGTAGGAGTTGAAACAGTTTATGTCCAGGATGTGAGGGGTCTGAAATATTTTCACAGCCTTCTTTTTGGCTCGTGCAACATACAGGTCCTCGACTGAAGGCAGGTTGGTAGTAATTGTGTTTTCTGCAGTTCTAATTACTCTCTGAAGTCTGTGTCTGTCTTGTTGGGTTGCAGAACCAAACCAGGCAGTTATAGAGGTCCAGATGACAGACTCAATAATTCCTCTATAGAACTATCTTATTAGTGAAGATGATATGTAATGGCATGTGGAAAAGGTCTTAGGAGATGTGACAAATAGATGAATGGTTAGATAAGAGACAGCATATACCATAGAAATGACCTTTCTTAGTTTCTCAGGCTGTAAAGGAGATGGTAAGAAAGTTGTACTTTCAAACTTGCAAGATTTTGTTAATGTACCTTTACAATAAAGTAGAATTAGTTTAACTGATCATGTTTTCTTTGTAGTCTACCTTGTAAGGCTGACACAGTAGAATTTGTTCAGATGGTTAAATTGATTTATTTATTTATTTATCAGAGAAAATATAAGAGAGAATATGTTTATAGCTGACCGGAAACCCTTTTTTTAAAAAAATAAAATTTTATTTCAGTTTTCCACATTTTAAAAACATTTTTTTAGTGAACAGTATGATTCCAGGTTTTCACATTTCCATACAAACATGACTATGATTACATACTCCTTTCACATTTAGTTTCATATCTTACCATTATTTTACATATTTTCTATTATTTTTTTTAAATACTTTCCTCCAGCTTATTCTATAAATTTTCCAATACATTTCTTAACCTATTTCTTTAAAATTTAAATAACTCTCATATCTTAATACTTTTATACTTTTATCTGTCAGGTTTGCGATTTCATTGCATATTCTTGTTTCATCATTTCACAAATTCTATTTCAATTTAAACATTTCAAAAAATTTCCCCACACAATTACTAATTTGAGTGTGCCACCCCATAGCTTATGTATCATTTAATTAACTTCCCTTTAAATCCCAATAATCATTTAACTTTTAATTGTCACCTAAATATTAAAATAGTAATCTCCTAGCAACTACATAACATATATACCTTTTAGGTCAGATTCTCCCTTCAATTACATAAAAATGTTTATAATTTCAAAAAGAAAGATTAATCTTTTCAATTCATCATAAAACTGATATTAATCTCATTACAACAATCCTCGCAATTCATTTCAACTATATTCTATAAATTCCTTAAACATAGTTAATGAACTTGTCCCAGTTTTTCTTTTTCTTTTTCACATTTATTCCATTATCTCTGTATATATTTTAATAAAACGAAAGCATTCCAATAATAAAAAATATATCAGTTCCAATCTTTCATTTTAATAATCTATATTTCCCTATTTTCTAAATAATTTATTACTTCTAGTACTTTTATACTTCACCTCTTCACCTTGCAGAATCCCCTTTCTTAATTCTTAGTTAACCATTATCTCTATGTCTTTTAAATAAATAATTTATTTTCATTTTTATTCAATTTCCATATTTCTTTGTTTCCTGGTCCTGTTTTTTTTTTTACTTCTTTTTCCCTTCATTTTTCTCCTCCTTTTTTTACTCCAGTTTTTATCTCCCTCCTTCTTTAAAGCTTCCTTCTACAATTTCCTTTTCTGCTGTTTCCTTTCCGTTTGGTTTTTAAAATATTCCCCTTTTTAGTTACCTCCTCAAATCTCAAGTTTTTAATTCCCATTCTTTCCCCCCTTTGTTTTAATATTTGTTGTTCCAATTGTTCATTAAAGATGGCCTCTTCTTTAATCAGCTTCTCCTCTTCTGACAATCCTTGTTGTTCTTTGTACTCTAAAATCGCCATTTCTAAAAATTGTAAAGCAAAGCCAAACAATTTGCTTCTTTCTCATAGCATTTCTTTCATGTTTCTAAGTTCCATTTTTAGTTCCAGGAGATATTCTTCCATTTTTAAACACTTCTGTCCAGTAATTTAATTCAACTGATGTCAGTACAGTTTATTTCCAATGATCAGCTTTTATTAATTCCTCTTTAGGTTTTTCCAGATTCATCAAATAGTCCAGTATCCTAAAATTTAAGTTTATACCAAAATCACCAAACAAGCCCAAGATAGTTTCTTCCTGCTTTTTTCTTTATTTTAATGTTCAATATTCCACTTTCACTTTCTATCTTGTTGTATCAAGATTTCATTTACTTTGTATCAAGTCAAACTTTTAAGAAAACCAGGTTATAAAAAAATCACGAATAAATTTTTTTGCCACTAGATGGCAGTCTCTGTTATATCCAAATTCCACCCTTTTTTTCTCCTGTTTTTTCCTCTATTTATGGCTTTTTAGAATTCAAAGTTCCAATAAATGCATATCAATTCCTGTTTTTATTTTTTTTCCTTTGACATGTTCAAGTTCAGCTTTAGTTATGCCTACTTAGTGTCAAGATCATATATTTATCCCATTTAAACAGATATTTTCTTCTGGCTTTCAAAGTTCGAAGCCACTTTTAGCTGTCAAAAAAAAAATTTTCTTCACTTTCTCTGTCTGCAGCTTTAGTTATCTTTCTTAAAGATTCCTTGATATTTTAATTCTGTGGTACCTTATTTTTAGATGTTGCATCTAATTAGCTTGGTTTCCATGCCGTCCTCTTCTTCACTGCTCCTGCACAAACTTGTCCCAGTTAGCTCTTCCTCTTCAGGGTGGCCATATTTGATCACTGCTACAGCCGTCTGCAGAGGGGAGTAAAATGCCTAGCCAGGGAGAGAGATGCAGCTCCCCTTGACCCAGCTGGTGGTCTCTCCCTTCTTCACCATCCCTACAGGGTGGTTCTGGGCCGAAATGCAGATAATCAGGGCCCGATGGGAGAGCATGGCTAGAAGCCATGGACGATCGCAGTCTCCAGTCTAACGACGAGGAAGACACCACTGGAAGTCAGCTGACCGGAAAACTCTTGTGGACCTTTTGCAAAAACCAGAAAAAATGAATAGATGAGAGAAAAAGAAAGTTATGATGCAACCATAAAATAAGAGGTAAGTATATTATACGTATCATTTCTGTAAAGAAGATTGGGAGCTACTTGTTTCTAGCCTTTTTCTTTCTATTCTATTCTATTTTTACTTTTTTTCAGAGTGGGAGAAAGAGAGAAAGAGATGGGTGATGTATTCAGATAGATAATAGATTTAAAACTCTGGAGGCATAATAGTTTTGGGTAGTGGATAGCAACTAATCTTTGAATAGAATTCCAGAAGCCACATTTTTTTAAAAAAGTTAGGATATAGCAAAGGTATAAAAATGTTGGGAAAAATAATTTTAATTTAATTAACCTTTAAATAGAATTTTAATAATGCTTAATGTTGTATTTCTTTTTTTAGCACTTTTTCCCTCTTCTGTCACATAAAGTATAATAATTCTTTGGTGTAATTTTCAAAGCATCTTTCGGATTAAATCAAGACTTTAGAAAGATCTATGCATCTGTGGCTTTAAATAGTTTTATATTGATTAAAATGCATAGCAGACATTATGGATTTTTAGATCTATTATCTATCCCAATGTAGTTTTAAGAAATTATGCTAGAGGTTTTCACATGGATGGGTGCAGAGGCTGGAACAGTAAAAATGTACAGGGTAGTGATCAGAATGTCATAATCAAAGCCCTGCCTCTTTAATTTGCATGTTCAAGAAGGTCGGCTCTGTTTGTGATGCCAGGCCTGCCACACATTTTGACACTCCCATGCAGATATCTTTGGGTCTCCAGGTCTATGGATAGCTGTTAAATATTAAACTTATAATATTTAGTTCACAACCTGAAGCTAAGACCATTCCAAATTGTTGAAATCTATTTTATGTCTTTTGAGATGAGAACAACAACACAACAAAAATACAATTTTAGCAAAACCTTGCAACATGAAGTCTTAATTCATACACTTCAGGATGAAATCTAAATAACACCAGGGTAGGTTTTTTTTTTTTACAATGATGCCATTTCAGAAGACAGAAATAAACTCATTAAGGTTCTAAAACAAAAAGCAGAGCAAAAAAGATGGATTCTTTCAAGAGGCAAGTCATTTGAAACCAGAATGCTTGTCTAACGGTGAATACAACTATATATAAAATCAATGTTTGAAGCCTATTTCATTTCTATGCTGTAACAATCAAATATTGTATTTGAATTATTTCTGTTCCATGCCAATAGATTCATCATTAGTTGTGGTTTTGATTAAAATGTGCTTTTAAATGTTAAATATTGATTCCCATAACTTACTTCTCCTTTAAGAATTTATATTTAAAATTCAGCATCTAAAATATATAGAGAGAATAATTTCATTCTTTATCTTCCCACCTTTTTTTTTACAAAGGTTTTATACATTTTTTGTGGAGTTTTTTTTTTTTTTTTTAGCTTATGGCGACAAGTAAATTTCCTCACTCAGTCACGAAGCCGTCAAAAAGGCAAATCTCCAAAGTTTAGCTTTGGTGTGGAAGATTTTTTCACACAGCTCCACATCTAATTATCTGTGTATATGATTGGCTGAGGCTCACAAGGTATTGCTTATTGGAATTGACCTGCTAGGCATCTCAGGCCTTGAGGACGAATGAATAAATAATTTTGCTGAAAGCTGCTGAATATGTGATAATGTAATTAGCACTCTTGCCAACTGAACTGAAAATATTGGACTGGTCTTTGCTTATTTTTTAAAAAAAATGTATCATTCCTTAAAAATATGAAACACATGTGAGCTTTTAAAAAGTGATGGAAAACATGTAGTGTAAATTAGAGGCTGCCATCTGATTTGAATTGGAAAAGTACCATTTTATTTCACGGTCCCAACAAAACTGGTTTGAGAGGAAAAACAGTACAAAGATTGGTTATTGATTATTGCTTTGCATTTTCTAGTTTTGCATTTTTCAAAAATCCTTATCTAGAAAAGAAATTGTTTTAATATGGAATCCTTATTAATTGCTGTGAAATCTTTTTTTTAACTTATCTTTGTGTATGAGATGGTCAAGGGGAGATTGTAAGGGTCAAATCTTGTCATTTTTCAGCTATTTACAAGACCAAGATATTTGCATTTGGATTAATTCACAAGGAAAAAAAAACCTAAAGGGAATTAATCTCTTATGATTTTTTAAATCAGCAAGTGAGAACAGCAAGGGGGGCAAAAGTTGTGGAATACACAATAGCATCTTCTGCCCTCTTAGCACAGAAATCTAGCAAGGTCTTTCAAACAGGAGACTAAAACTTTCCACTTAGTTTTCAGAACCACATTAGGGTTCAGGGATAACGCATTTAGAATGAAACACTGTCAAGTAACAAATGTGAGTGAAGCAAAGATGTAGGGACTAGCCAATAGCTTAAACTACAATGCAATGGGCCATTGCTATTGAATTTGCTATCCATCCTGGAAGACTTCAACCTGTTGAGTAACAGAATAATTGAGTTGGAAGGAACCTTGGAGGTCTTCTAGTCCAAGCCCTACTCAAGCAGGAAACCCTGTATCATTCCAGACAAATTGTTATCCAATCTCATCTTAAAAACTTTCAGTGTTGGAGCTGGAGGCAAATAATTCCATTGATTAATTGTTCTAACTGATAGAAAATGTCTCCTTAGTTCTAGGTTCTTTCCTTGATTAGTTTCCATTCATTGCTTCTTATCTTGCCTTCAGGTGCTTTGTCCAGCACCCATCAAATTTCTTAAAGCTTTGCAGTCTGAAAGCATTTTGTCCAGCACTGTGGAAAAAGATTTCTGACAAATTCCTGAGAGGAAGGTACCTCTAAACTTTCTTCCAAATTCAGCAAGGGTATGTTGAGAAGATCACAATGAAGAGAAAAACAAAGAAACATGGTCATTCTGCTTTTTTCTTGGAGATAAGAAGACCACTCTGCTTTGCAAAGCAGCTGTAAAGAGAGCTTTGATAAAGAGAAAGATTGATTTGATGCAGAAAATGTATCATGAATCCAATGTAGAACTACCGTATAACTATTCGCAAAGTTGAAAAAAAGAGGTTGTGGACTTATCTCCCCTCTTCTAATATTTGAACATTTTAAAAAATGTTAGTTGTTGTGGTTATATAAATCTCAAACACAGAGATTCAATTTGAAAGCTTTTCAACCCACATGAGTTATTGATGAACTGCATTGGAAAATCATATTGCAATGACTTCCCCCAAATGAACTTGGTGATTTGAAAGAGAGCTTGTATATTCACAAAACTCCCCCATCTTTTTTAACAGCTTCAGAAAATTATACTAATTTGATCTGATTTCCTGAATCATTTTTAATGATTGATGAAATTGGATTGGATTGATGAGGTGGATCAACCTGGAGTCAATCCAAATGAATTTTAGTTATTCAACACCATTCTCTTCTGCAACCATAATGCAAAATCAATCTAAGCCTAGGGAAGGACCATTTAATAGCCAGGTTTATGAGGCAAAAGAGAGAGAGATTATCCTGAAATCAAGTTCCTTTCTAATAATGCTGCTCACCATTATCTGCATATGATGCAAATAATTTTCTCCCATAGTTTTGTTGACAGCCACACAAGATGAGTTGATGCTAAGAATGAAAAGACAAAACAAAACAGCCAAGACCCAGCATGGCCCTGCATGGAAGCATACATAGAAGGGGAAATGTCAACTTAGTCTAACAGCCCAGGAGTACACCTGACAGCTGCAGAGACTGTTAATGTTGATTTAGGTTACTGCCTAATGACATTGCTCGGGTAGGCAGAGATAGTGCTTACTTCAGAAGCTGAAATTATATGGACAAAACACAATATTATGCGAACCATCTTGTGAAAATGTTTAGCAGCAGCAGCACTCTTGAAGCTCAAGGGCCTGCTGAAGATGGCAATCCCAGCAATCTTTTTAGCTGTGCTCCACTTGCAAATCAAATAGCCGGGATCCCTTTTGATTCCTTCAATTTCAGAGATAATCCTGCTTCTGTAATGGGATGACTCTGAAAATCTATGTCCCATGAAAGTCTGAGTCCCTCATTTGGGGTTCAGGCTATCTGGAGGTCAGGTTATATACCATGCACATTTTCACTGAGAGTAGAGAGAAAATAGATTAAAAATTTCTCAAACAGAAACATTTCTACTGTATTAGGTAGTTATTCACTGGAAATTCAGTAATGGATTTCATTAATAAGATACAAGCCTGTGTCAGTAGTCAACTTCTTTTTTCCTATTCCAGATACCAAACTTAAAATTTAGAATTCTGAAATAGTAAACCTTAAATCAGAAGATATGCAGTGTGAGTATTCTGAGCAACCACATAATAACTGATCCATGATACCTGCCTGAATCAAGAACAACCAGGCCAAAAGAAAAGCCAGGAACTGAAGCTAAATATTTTACTGCTGAAAGTGGGTAAACAGAAACCCTTAAGCCATTCAAAAAGTGTGGAAAAATACAGCACAAATAGTGGTCATTCTTTAGGCACCCTTTTTCTAAGCATTACTTTCAGTAGCTGAGACCTCAGGGTCAGAGAGTGGTGATTCATAATTACCTAGAATTTAGAATTGCAGGAGTTTAAGGAAATGTTTCCTAGGAGCATAGTTCTCTGAAGAACTATGCTGAAATAAATGCTTTATTTCAAATCAAACTGTTGACTTTGATGCTTTGTCACTGTAAATATTTTTGGGACCTCTGTGAGACACAGAAAAGGGTTTCGAAGCTACACAAGGGCTAAGAGTGATAACTCACCTTTGATGTAAGTCAACAATACAGTTCCTAGCAGTCTTCTTTTTTTTTTTTTACTTTTCTGACAATTCACAAGTTTCTCTCACACCTCAGTCCCTGCACGGCAAGGACACATCCAGCTCACTTTTTCCATACTCACTACATTGCAAAGCTATGAACAGCTTCTTATATTCCAAAATAAATTCCCTGATAGTTCTTGGAAACTATTTCTCACAGAGTAGGTTGTTCATAGGAACACATAAACAAGAAGAAGGAGAAAAAATAGATCTACAGGTTGAATATGTGCAAGACTTCAAAGGGTGATTCACTTCAGTGAAAGCTGGTCATCCTTTCAAAGATATTTACAAAGCAACATAATGAGATGGCTCCCTAACTTTCCTTCACAGAGCTTTGCTTCTGTGGCCCTCTCAGTGACTGGAAGCTATAGGAAACTGTTTCTGGTTAAAATTGTTTTCTCTCACACATGCAACAGCTACACACTTGGGATTCTGCTCCTCAAATTTAAATTTCTAAAGGGCTGGCCCTGTGTGAAAAACATCATTCATAAATATTCCAGCTCAGTAGGGGATAGGGTTCGTTTTTTTGGTGAAAAGTCTGTGTTTTGATTGCTTTATGAGAAAAAAAAATGTTTTATTCTATCCTTACCTACACAGTTGGCTTTGGATTTTTCAGTGCTTTATAGACCCTTGTCTTTTTATTAGTTCAGTATTCCCTGTTGAGTTTATGTTTTATATACCTGCTGCCACAACCAGCGTCTCACTGTAAACAAGAATGGTGTATCTCAGTAGGTTATTTTCTGTTAATGACCTGTTCTACACTCTGTGTTTTTGGGTGTGTGTGTGTGTGTGTGTACCAAGGAGAGCTCCATAGGTACTATTTCTTAACAACATATTTCAATCTTACTGTCACAATGTTCAGAAGTTCTATAAAACTGTGCTATACTATGGTTAAAAAAAGATAGCTAGTCTACAGTTGTTACAAAATAAATCCATTTTGATGTTAATTGTAAAGTAATCCTAGATAGCTTACAAAGAAATGCAGAATCTGAAGAATGGATAGAGACAATGCAATCACAGTTGGTGAACAGAAATTTTAGCAGCTCCTGAGTCTCTATTAACAATATTGAAGAAATAATCTTGACAGGAGCAATTGGCCATCTTATAGGGCTACAGAGCACCACTAAACCTCTACCAAAGTTATCTCTGCTATAAAATGAAGAAATGTGGAGGAGCAATATCTATCTGGAGAGGAGAATGCTTCAAAGACAAATCATTCTTTTTTAAAAAGCTGCCCACTTTGCAGCATTTGAAAGGAATGTTTAGAATTTGACTGAATGTAAGAATTCATCTTCATTGGCATACAGACACACAAACAGCAATGTACTCCTCTTTGAGCTTACAATAGTTCTTTTGAAAAGTAACAGCTAGAGAGGGGGTGGTGGAGATGATACATCTTTGTTCATCTTCATTTTTATCACCGCATAGCCAAATATGATTTGCCATGCATACTGATGACACCTTCACATTCATGACATGGTTCTTGAGTGACTAGTATTATCTGAGGTTAAAAAAATGTGCCAGGATTCTGGAGAACAATACATTTGTACAGATACAAAGTATGTAAAACAAGGTGTAAGGTCATTTTTTTTCTATTTGCAATTTCCATACGGACAACAGTTGCATCAAAAATCAAGTACCATGATTTTTGTGCATAAAAATCCAGTGCAGAAGTACTTGCTTGTGTAAACTAAATATCAATTAAATTTCCAAGCCTCAGGGGAAGGAGTACTTGGAGGATTGGACTTCTACCAGACATTCTTCATGCTATACATATTATTAAGTGAGCACCTAAACTGCAAAGACTCAGTTTCTTTGTGATACACAGTTTTGTGTTGTTAATTTTCAACAGTCATGATGATTTGTTGGGATAGTAGTCTTGATTTGCTGCCTAATAAATTTAGCTAAGCATCATGGAATAATAACATTAATTAGTGGTTTTGTGCACATGAATTTCAGTATTGCTGCTACTTAACTGTAGTTGCGTGCAGTAGGGGAATTTTAGCCAAAGTGATATCACTGTTTTAATGAGTTTCAGGTTTTCACCAATATTTTTTATGAAACAATTGTAATAGTTTGACTTAGCTAAAGCATAGTGAATTACATTGCCTTTGTTAATCCATGTTATGAACCCAACTGAATTATTATTTGAGGCCATGTAGTTCTTTGAGACTTTGGAAATAGGCAGACTTCTTTTAAGGAAGTGCCAGCAAGAACAGTGAAGACAGCCACACAGAATATGAAGCATCACTGCTCACTTTGGATCTGATTCTGCACATATAGGAATTGAAAAGTCAATATATGTGGGGTGCTAACAGGGTATAGGTAGTACTCACTGAACAATCACAATTGGGATTAGCATTGCTAAATAAAGTAGTCATTAAGTGATTCATCACACCACCATGCCATACGTATGATATCAGCTCTGCTGACCTCATTAAGCAAATCACCCATGGTCATTAAGAGTGACATCACGTTGTTGCAGCATGTGTCTCATTGCTGGTTTCTCCGTTGATTTTGCTTGTTGGAACTGTCAACTCATAAAGCATTCCTATGCCTATTTTAGAGTTACCATAAACAAGGGAAACAAGGAGGAAGGAAATCTGGAAGAGCAGTGTGGCAGTTTAAAACTGGAAGTACATCCCAACACTTATCTTTAAAAGATTGTAACTAAGTTACCGGAGCTTTTGTCTGTGAAAACATTTAATTGGAGAATATGATTGATGACAACTAGCCCATGAATGTGCTTAATTGGAGAATCTGATTTATGAGACACCCAGGGGGAAGGGGGAAAACAGGGTCACAGGTGAATGTAAATTATGTATGTCAGAGTTTAACAGATTTAACAGATAGATTTAACAGATAATCAGAGTTGGAAGGTCATTAGTCCAACCCCCCACCCAAGCAGGAGACCCTACACCATTTCTGACAAATGGCAGTCCAATCTCTTCTTGAAAGTCTCAAGTGATGGCGCTCCCACAACTTCTGAGGGCAAGCTGTTCCATTGATGGATTGTTTTCACTGTCAGAAAGTTTCTCCTTATTTCCAGGTTAAATCTCTCCTTCTTCAGTTTCCATCCATTATTCCTTGTCTGGCCTACAGGTGGATTAGAAAACAGCTTGACCCCTTCCTCTCTGTGGCAGCCCCTCAAATATTGGAAGACTGCTATCATGTCTTCCCTGGTCCTTCTCTTTACTAGAATAGCCAAGCCCAGTTCCTGCAACTGTTTGTTGTATGTTTTAGCCTCCAGTCCCCTAATCATCCTAGTTGCTCTTCTCTGTACTCTTTCTAGAGTCTCAACATCTTTTTTATAATTTGGTGAAGCAAAACTGGGTGCAGTACTCTAGGTGTGGTCTTACTAAGGCTTTATAGAGTGGTATTAGTACTTCCCTTGATCTTGACTGTATCCCTCTGTTAATACAATTTAGGATTGCATTAGCTTTTTTGGCTGCTGCTGCACAGTGCTGGCTCATATTTAGCTGGTTGTCCACTAAGACTCCAAGATCCCTCTCACAGTTACTGCTACTGAGCCTGGTTTCACCCAGTCTATATGTGTACTTTGGTTTTTCTTGCCTAAGTGTAGGACTTTACTTTTGTCTACATTGAATTTCATTTTGTTAGATATGGCCCAGAGTTCTAGTCTGTCAAGATCCATCTGGATCTTGAGCCTATCTTCTTGGGTATTAGCTATTCCTGCCAGCTTAGTGTCATCTGCAAATTTGGTAAGTTCCCCATCTATTCCCTCATCTAAGTCGTTAATGAAGATATTGAAGAGTGTGGGCCTAAGACGGAACCTTGTGGCACCCCACTGCTTACTTTCCTCCATGTAGACTTAGACCCATTAAGGACTACTCACTGAGTACGGTTTTCCAGCCAGTTGCGAGTCCATTTAGTGGTGGTGCTATCTATTCCACTTTTTTCTAGCTTACTAAGAAGTAGGTTGTGGTCTACTTTGTCAAATGCCTTGATGAAATCTAAATATATTATGTCCACAGTATTTTGCTGGTCTACTAATTTAGTTGGCTTCATACAGGTCATTGCCAGTATGTCGTTCCTAATAAATTCTTTGAAGTTTTTTGAAGTTTGCCTTGAGGCTCCTGATTTAATTAGGGTAATCGCTGGAATTCTGACAGGAACTGGCTGTGAAATCCACAAATGGCTCATATGGCTGCAGGATGCTATGATGGATATTAATGCATGCCAATTGTGAAGCACCCAAATGGCAACCACATGACTGTAAGTAGATATGCTGCAACTATCAAGTTTGAGGACAGTTATAAGGCTACTTTTTCAGTGCTGTTGTAAATCTGAACTAAGAAGCATGGACATTAACTACTAACTACCTGTATTCTTTGGAATTCTATTCAGTAAAACCTCCAATCTTCTGCAAGGACCGAATCACTAAGGTGTAGCAGGAACCAAAATTATATTAGGTCATAATTGGAGAACCTGTTCCCTACTGTGGCCAAAGATAGATCTGTGAGAAGCCCACAATCAGAGCATTGTTTCCATTCTTCCTTGAACTGGAATGGAAATGCCAACTATTTGTGACATTGGTGGAAGTACATATAATTGCCAACCTTCACAAGTACATCCCAACATCATTTAAAGCTGTTGTATGTTCTGTTTAACATTTCATCTTGCTCTTTGTGGTTTTCTGCAGTATTTTCTTTCATCTGCTCTGGCTTGCTCACCAATCAGCTTCATTATTTGATCTCGAATTCTAGTGTTATGGGAAAAGAAATTTCTCCACACTGTGCATAATGTCATACGCCTATATCATTCTCCACTCCTCAGCTCTTTTTATCCCTTAGAACTAAAGCAATAATGCTGCCACATTTCTTCAGTCCAATGTTCATTTTCAGAAACGTTGTAGCAACAATCAGCATCTGTAATTCAAGCTGCCAGTGTATACCACTCTGAACCTAGCTTTTAGTTCATCACTTGAAAACATACAACATGATATTGTATAAATGTCAATGACTGCATAGATCTATGCAGCATTCTGCTGACCATCTATGCATCCTTATACACTGTTATCCACCCGGCAGTAGCTATTCCTACTATGCTCCAGCCATGCTGATCACCTGCGCAACCTGGCAGTAGCCCAGTTACCTACTCACTAGCCTCCTTGCAAGCCATTTGGGATTTGTAACTTCTTGCCAGCTTTCTCACTGACTTGGATTATTGGAAGTTGGCAGAAAGTTATGATGAGGTTTTTGCTTAATGATATGCAAACTTCCTTAATGCATCAGAACCTGCCAGGATTGCTATTGCTAATCAATATAGTTACATGCCATTATGCTTTACAACTGCATTGCTTAGTGATGGAAATTACAGTCCTAATTACAATTGTTAACTAAGGACTATAGTACCCATGTCTCTACCAGATCACCTACTGATTCACAAAATATCTTGTCCTACTCAAAGTCTCATACTTACCAGATTTTAAAATGACCCTAAACAGCAAATCTTGACACAATATATACTTATCTAAACAAACAAAACTGAAAAAAGAAAGTTATAACAAAAAAATTAAAACACCTTAGAAAACTATATCTTAGAAGTTAATGAACCATGATAAACTTACCATTTTTCATTTCTGTTTGCCCATCAATCAAAACATTCCTTCTTTGTTTTGGGGCAAATAAAAGGCATGAAATTAATCTTGGCTCTTTTTTAAAGTAATGTCCTACTGTTTCAATATAAATTAAATGTCATCAGGATACCTCTGAAATGTCATCAGGTTAGCCATAATAATGATAGCAGAAAAAGCAAACCAGGTAGCACTTCCACAAAGACTTTTCAACAAAAATGTCATTTTAAGTACTATTTTGTAACAGTTAGATGTAACATGATTAACCTCGATCATGTTTTATATGTTGTGTCGAGTATCTGTTTAGAAAGGTGATTAATATTTTTCAGTGCTCAGGCCTTTAAACTGTATATACAATGGATCTTTCTGACCCTTCCTGGTGGAAAGTCACTAGGCATCTAATTAGATTTAGGAGGCTTGGGGATGAGACTCTTCTAAGTTAGGATCCCAGCATGATGAGTCAGATGAAGAAAATGTCACATATTTGATCTCTGGTATAAAAGAATGCAGGAACAGAACTGTGATGAATAAATATAGGTACTTTAGCTGCGATATGTTTATTTTTAAAACCATTTTCCATTGTTTGATATCAGTATGCTTTTTCCTCTTTTGCTTCAGTATACTTTTGTAGGCCTGTGTGAAGCTTCAGTGTTTCACTATGTAGAACATTCTTGTGTCAGATCAAAGGAGTTATTTGATTGAAGGTTAGGCCGGGTATCTAGAAAGAACTGAGATGATGACATACACGCATGTCATCATCATTTTGACACAAATCCCACCCTTACGAATTGCATCCTGATATGTGAGTTGTTCTTCTTGCCTCCTTGCAGGTACCCTATTGTTGTCAAAATAATTCTAAAAAATCTGTTCTACCTTATCACCCCCAAACTATATTGCAGCAGTTTGGCTGATTGCTTCGCTTCAGTAGAAGTATCAGCAGACATGTCTCTTGCACAGGTATGAACATCTCTGAAAAGCACTTCTACCAGGCCTTCAGTGGGGGCCACACATTTCTTTGCTTTGTGTTGCTTTGATTAAAGTCAAATGCCCTTTGAAGATTCACAGAGCCTCACTGTTTTTTTCATTGCTATTTATTGACTGTACATTGCACAAACAATTTATAAAAGAACAGCCATATGAGCATATAAAGAGTCTGCCATTGTTTATTTGCGTGAGCCATTTTCACTACAGTGGAAATTCAGAAATATATGAATAATGGCCATCACTTAAGGGAACCAGTGTAGTTATCCTATAATATATCTTATAACTTTCCTGCTATGGGTTCACCATATTGAACCTCTTGAACTGATCTTCTATATAATTCGTGGAATGCAATGACAATAAAGATATTCTATTCTATTCTATTCTATTCTATTCTATTCTATTCTATTCTATTCTATTCTATTCTATTCTATTCTAATTGGATATATTATTTGTAGTGGTAAAGCTGTTAAGAAGAAGAGGAAAGATGCACCAATATTCTGTTTGTGTGTCTCTCTTTCTCTTTATCCTTTGAAAAGTAGAGAATGTGGCATTCAAACGAAGGAACAAACATGTGTCCACATGCTTTACAGTATTGATGCCCTCTAAATCAGGTCATAGATCAAAGTCAAATCAAAATAAATTTGGAGACCTTGTAATTTACATAAAACAAGTGCTGTAGAAGTTATACAACAAACAAAAACAACCTTCCGTCTCCCAGTTACTGCTGTTTGCATAAAACATCCAGATAGGGGAGGGAGAAAGGTTGGATTTCCCTTGTGCTCCAATCACCATTAGTCCTTCAAATCAAAAATAAATCAGACCATCAGATCACCACCAGTCTTAGCATCTCTGGGTATGGAAATGTACTGCAGAGGGTGGACAAAGAAAATCATTTTTTGGGGGGGGCGAGTGGCACATTTCCAGGAACTATAAGATAGAACAATACTAGATCTAAGTAATGCTATCATGGATTATTGGGAATGTTTGAAATTCGATATACAAGATGTGTATAAGTCAAGAGAAACTCAGATATAAGATCTGGATTGGGAGTTATTAAGTTCATATTTGTCAGAAGGTTGGCTAAGAGAATGTCAAAAAGGCACTCAAGAGCATGCAGTTGAAAGAGACTTTTTCTAGAAACACCTTGCTTTGCCAAACTTAACTCCCACATATGTTATCTTAATTAAAATTCTACAATCCTATAATCTTTTTTGAAAAAAAAAATGTAATTTGGAAGGGAAGGGAAGAGATATTTTCAGTGTTCCTTGCCAGATTCCCAAAATGAAACTCAATGGGGGAAGTTGGCAAGAAGTTGGAAGTTATTCTCCTGCTGCTTTTTTGCCCACCCTTGGTCACTCTGTTTCTCTGCAAGGAATTGTCTTTGAAACCTTCAGTTGGATCTAGTAGATACAGATCTGTATATGCATATAAACTACTGCTGACCCCAAAGTCATTGAAGATTGTCAGATGTTCTGCTTCTTTGATGTGATAGATGATTATGACAATCAATATTGCTAAAGAAGAAGTAGAAAAAAAGTTAACATATACTAATATAAATGTATTCCTACATTTCAGAAGTAGATATTGTAGATATATACACTACATGGAATACATTTTGTCACTTGTGGAAGGCTATGAAGACTATTTGTGTTGGCTGGAGTCAGTTTTCAAGCAGCAGACTTCAAAGGCCCTGTTCTTCTTTCTCATGGTTCTTTAATCCAGACTTGCATTGGGTGGGCCCTCAAATAGAGGACACCTTCACACAGAGCTGTTTCTTAAAATAGGACTAGTGGATCCAGAGTCAAGCTAGGCCATGATGCACACAAAATAATATCATTCAGGAAACATCATTATTAAATAACAGATTCTATCCTTAACCCATAAACATTACCATTTGAAGAAAACACAAACTTAGTTAAAAACATCAAAATATTTTAATTAAATATTAGAATTATGTTTAATCCTTAGATTAAATTATGTTTAATAATTAGGATCCTTTACAAAAATGGAGATATCATTTTACTAACATGCACTATAGGAATCCACTAATTCGGTATTTTAACACTGCTATAATTTTAGAGTAAAAATAGGTCTCTACCAGAATTCATTGGTTTAAGCCTGTAGCAGGCAATGGAGCTTGCTTTGTGATAAATAGACACTAAAGCTAAACCTTGGCAATCTCTTATATTATTTAAGGAAGCAATGATCAAAGGGAAGAGGATACAAAGAACTTGCAACCTCGTATATTCTGCACTGATGCAGAGATATTGTCATCCATGGTGAATACAATTACTACCAAGGAATGCTGGACAGATGCTGTTGAAGCTGACATTTATAAATCTCCACTGAAGGTTAGAAACAGAGGAGTAAGAAGCTAAACAACAGCCAGGCTCCTGTGACTATTTATGGGGATATATAATTATATCACTTTTTTCTTCTCTAGCTTACTGATTCTTTCCACTATACTTTATACTTGATGTAACCACTGAACACGAAGTCAATTCCCCTATAATTACACTGCCATTTTACAACATTAGGTGATGATTTTTGATGCAGTGTGTTCACTCTCCTGTTGTACAGAAAATACTTTATCTGTTCAGGGTATAATTTTCCATTTTGTTTTTTCCTTTATGTGGGCAGAAAAAACCTCAGCTGCCCACCACTGTTACTGTGTTAATGGTTGTTTGGTGGTAATTTTCCCCCCTTTCCTTTTTACAGAACTGTATCTATGAGCTGGTAAATAAGTAAGAACTCTGTATGATATTACTCAAGAGGTTCACATGGAGAAAAATATTATAAATGTAATTCCATTTCTTAGTATAGAGATGGAGAATTATCTTTGTCATTAAGGTGAATGGGGTTAAAACAAGTAATGGTGGAACCTGAACTAAGACATTCACTTTCTGAATGTGCCTTCTGTGCAGAACCCCTGGAACCAAATCAGAAAGATACCATGATCTTTCCACTGAGTCATTGAGTGATCAAGGAAACCAACAATGGATGCACTATCTCCATATAACAATTCCACAAGTCACTTATAAGTGTGACCAAGGGTGTATGGATATTAAATCTCAGCTTGAAATCCAACTGAAATGGATCTAAATAAACCATTTTCTCCACTGTCCTCATAATCTACCAGCCAATATTCTTCTAAAAATAAAAGGTTAGACATAGGACAATACTTTTTAAAAACCATTAAGTCCAAAGATGACTTTTTGAGGAGGGGGTACATTTGGTCTCTCTCCTAACCTGGATGATACCACAATATAGTATCAGTATAGTCTCAACTTCAGATAATCTCCCAGACTGCTTTTGTGATCAAGGAGAGACTGGGTCCAGTAATAGGTTTCTGAAAATACAGCACAGAAATACAACCCTATCCACTTTCTCAGCAATGGTTCTAAGCAAGCTCATATACCAGATAGCCTGATATTCCTCACAATGGTCTTGTAGATGATACTGGGGGCATTCCAGAGGTAGGATTCAGCCGGTTCGGGCCTGTTCAGGTGAGCCAGATGTTAAATTTGCATCTGGTTCACCAAACTGGTAGTTGAAGTGACCGGCTGGTCCAGCCCAGCCCAGCTCACCCCTCCCAGGTGTCTCCACATGGCCCATTTTGGATGCAGGTAAGTCCAGGGTTTGCACAGAAGCTCTGGGAGGGCAAAAAATGGCCCTCCCGGTTCTGGGAGGCCACCCCCATTATGCCCCCCAGCAACCAGGCAGAGAACTGGTTGTTGGGATTTTTGAATCCTACCTCTGGGTCATCCTAAACTTCACTGGTGGATGGTTATTGGTGAATGTAATAAGGGTCATGAAATGCCCATATTTCTCCATCCTTTCTGCTATGAAATAATTCCAAACCTGGGCTTGAGTTAATACCTATGTGAAAAGAACTCAGTAGCAACTTCTCTAAGGATGCCAACTGCAGATTCCTGGCCTAATCAGAATGCTCTTTGATTTGCAATACTAAGTTACATTTTACACGGCATTGTTATTTTTTTTAATTTCAAGCATTTGTGTGTTTCTGTAGCAGCCCAATTCATGTGCTACCTTTTCAAGATGGGATACTAAGGGTTATGCACCACCTTACCTATGTAAGAAATCTCTGCACTTCCAACAATCATCAAATGAGGTTACTTTTGCTTTTTTTTTTTTTTTTACATATGGAACACATTTTTATCACCCAGCAGATGTGAGCAAGCTATTAAGGCAGGAAGTCTCACATCATCTTGAAACTCATTAGGCAAGCTTTGACAAGCCACAATTCTCTCATCTTTCAGTTCTCTATGTCCTGCTGAACAATGCTGGCTTATTTATAATAATGAAATCTATGCATATTTGCCTATGAGCGAGACCAATTACAAATAGCAGGAATCATGCATAAACAATAATATAACTGGACTCTTAGATTTCAGGCTCTTTGAAGCTAACGGAAAAAAGACTATAGAATTATAGAAGCAGTAGTAACCATACTATGTAGATCCGTACATTAGGAATGGGCACATTGTTTGCATTTTACTTGAATGAACTGTGATTTTTAACTGATAAAGGAGATAAATGATTCAGTAAGTAATCGGTGAATTCAAGATTCTGGCATCCTCAGGGAAAATTGGCTGCAGAACTAATTTTGGTCTAATTGAGCACTAATTCTTCTTCTTATAATAGACCCCAAAGTAAGAAATGTATCTGACTGATGTTCTCTGCATGTGATGTGTGTCTGCATTTGATAAGCATAAATTACATAGCCTACCATAAAATTATTTACTTTTATCAAATCCTACTTACCTCCCCAGGCAAGATAATTCTTACTTATTCTGCAAATCCAGAAACCTTTAAATGCAGCTTTTAGATTTATTTATGCTGAAATATTCCTATCACAATCAAAATCAAAAGCTAGGTTTTCTGGATGTAATTGGGTTGTGATGGATTATAACTGTTTATCTATTTTTAACTATTAGCTTCATTGAAATGCCTGTTTGTGGTCATTGATTCGGTTGAAGCATAAACTGGACATATTAAGGCCCCTTGGATAGAAATTAGAAGGTCAATTTCTATTTACAGCTTTTAAATATATTAATTTGGGAGATGTAGACTACCAGAAGTATGATCTCATCAGAACTTATCATTTCTAAGATCTATTGCATTCAGTGGAAGAATTGAGATATGTCCTTACAGGAATTTTACTGAAATAAATACATTTTTAAAAGGTTTAGCTTTGGCTCACGGTGTCACATACTGATAATCTTTGCTGAAGATTACCTTGAGATATTTAAGATAACTTAAATGTCATTGACATTTTCAATAGAAGTAATGTGCAAAGCTGCACCTTCTTCCATTCCTAATTGAGACAAGATAATTCTCTACCATTGCCCTCAGGTATTGTGTGATTTTTAAAAATTTATTTACATTCAAAAATTTACCTTCATGCAAAGGTGTTCACAGAGAAAGCAAGGATGAAAAAAAAAATAGTGCCATTACAGATAGTTCTTGTTTAATGGCTAGCAACTTTCTGTTAAATGAAGTGATTGCTAAGTGAAATTGTGACTATGCTTATGCTGTGAAGATTGTAAATACAAAGCCTGGTCACAAAGTTACTTTTTCATCATTGTCATAACTTCAGTCACTAAACAAGGCAGCTGCTAAATGAGGACTACTTTCATTAACAAGCTGCAACTTGAGTCAGAGACTGAGATGCATGGACATAAATGTGAATCATAACATCACATTTTGTAATTTGGATGAATTTTTCCCCTTTATTATGGACCCCTACTTCTGCCATGAAGCATCTCTTATTTAACAAGTAATTTGAACAGTATCCATTTTTGTGAAAATGTATTTATTATTGTCACTCTATTCTTTTATTAGCATTTGTTTTCTTTCTCTAAAACCTATAACTGAAAGAACACTGGGCTCTATGATTTCAGAACAACAGCTTTCGAGATCTATATTCAATCTGTCTGATCTTCAGAATCCCAGCCATGGATACTATTCATGATCATGGTATCTTCCTGACAGGTAAGTTTTGGATCCCATCATCCAGTTATGCTTGGGCATTGCATACATTATCTCATTAATATACTGTATGTAATACCTATTTTTTAAATTCACATTACTGGCTTAAATTATAAGCAAATATAGGTACAACATTGAAATAATTCATCCATCTACCATTCCATTTCTTTTTCTTTGTTTCACTCTATGCTTCTGGCTTTCTACAAATTCAGTTTTACTGCATCCCACTATCCCAATGTTTATCTTTCTCTTCCCTACCCCCAAGATAAATCAAAGTTATATTTCATTTTAGTTTTATCAGTAAAAGTTTCTTCTCCTAAAATAGGTTCTGAATTATCTATTTACTATTCTCCTGGAATCTCAAGCTTCTAAAGTAAGCATTATTTGTTGCTTACTTTGATTTGATTTGCATGGCTGTCCATCTTAGAACATAGCTCTGAGTGGCTCACAACAATTCTATATTTTTTGATAAATGAGTTATTCTTTGAATATGAAGAATTCAGTCTCAAGCAAATCAATTCCCAGTTGAGTTAAGTAAATAATCAGCTAATTGCCATCTGACTGTAAAATCAGAATCTTAACATTATTCTCATATGATCAAAATTAGGAGAGTCTACTTAATGGTTTGGTTTTCAAGTACACTCACCAAGGATAACATAAACACAATCCATTCTTAAGAGCTGGTTTTGTATTAGGTAGTTTTTGACTTAATGGTTCACATGGTCATGGCCATTGTTTACAGTTCTCTAATACAGTACTTTAGCACAAAAATCAAGTGCTAAATTACTCATGTGGAGTCAGCTGTTCAGTCTTAACACATTATTAAGAAGGAATCAATCCTTGGTTCCAGGTTCATAGGCCAGTAGTCTCATGGTGCAATCATCTGTATATTTGCTCAAAGAACTGTCCCATGAGTTTTAATGAGATTTATTCCCAAACAAAATAGAATAGCAGTTTGATACTTTTTTTATAACTACTTGAGTTTTACTTCAAGAAAGCCTTATGAGACTTTATTTAAATATATCATATTTAAAGCAGAATGCTATTGCTTATCTTAAATGTGATGGTTTCTGTCATTTAGGATGTTTCTCTTAATGACGATTTCAAATTGTAGCAAAAGGAAAAATGGATGTCAGATATACTCAGATTGACATGCTATTTCATGAAATGTAGAAAAATACAGTATTACCCCTGAAGCCTCAAGATAGGAAAGTAAAATTTAAGACTACCCAACTATTGTTAAATCTATTTAGCATCTGGAAAAAAAAAAAAAAAGTTGTTTTAACAGAAATTGTGTGCTTAAATTAATACCATAGCCAACCTTGGTTAAATTCCAAACCATGTTTTGTAGGAATTAAATAAAGGGTACCTGAATTGCTTAGTGAAGCCAGAAAAACTACCTTCAAGCTATACTTTTCCCCTAAAGATTAGCATTTTGATTTGAAATTAACTTCGAAATACAGGTGAATCATTTTGCAGATACTGCCTTCCACTGTATTTTTGCAGTTTTCTTTAAAAACATAACAGGGAAACATGAACAAGGAACGTGCACAACTGAATCTACTTAAGCAGTATTGATACATCAGATACATGTTTGATTTAGAGAAAAAAACAAAGTGGGGGGAGGGGGAAGTAAGGCATTACTAGATGTTACATATTAGCTGTGTTGTTTCCTAACCAAAAGTTGGACACATTTTCCTCTATTGAAGTCATTAATGTTGATGCTTTAAACATGGGTTTAATAGATGATTAAAGGACATTTCCTTTATAATATTGGAAAAATTCAGATTAGCATGCCTGGTATTATGAATCTTATGCAAAATAGGCATTAAAGTTTCTATCTTTGGATAATTGATTATCAATTGAGCTATGCAAACATTCTCTAGCCACAAATCATAATGGGGCACTTTTATATCTGTATCAATTGGAGGTTATAATTGCACTCTGCAAACTGCATACACCAGCATATCTTTTCCAAAATTGAAAACTTGGGCACAATGGCTGGAATGCTGAGACAATTTCACAGTGAAACAATTATGCAATGTACTGTGTGATAGAAATTATAAAATGACAGCAATTATTCTATATTATAAACTTGCAAATTCTGTAGTGTCTTGTAATTGATTATATATTTATAATCAATTACAAGACACTATATATATAATCAATTACAAGACACTACAGAATTTGCAAGCCTTGCAATATAGAAAAATTGCTATATGTGTGTGTGTGTGTGTCTGTCTGCCTGTCTGTGTGTGTCTGTGTCTGTGTCTGTGTCTGTGTCTGTGTGCGCGTGTGCACTCGCACACAAGCATATGTACAATTTATAAAAAAATATATAGGTTATATGGGTGCCCATTTCAAAATCCTTCCCATCCCTCCTCTTCCTCTTAACTCCTCCTCCTTTTCCTCCTTTTTAAAAAAAATCTTTGGTTGGGAATCTGTTCTTTTGTCATCCTTAACAAACTCTTTTATTTCATCCCACATTATGACTTCATTCATATTCAGATACTGCCAGATTTTTGCTATAATAACGCAATCCTTTTGATTTCTGTGTATTCTGTATACTGTGTACACCTGGAAACACATACATATATAAAGGGTCATTTTGTTTGTTTGAAGACAAGCAATGAAGAAGTTGGTGTTATTGTCTTGTATCAGTTTTTCCTAAGGCTTACATTTCAGCTTCATTTTCATCCTTACTATAGCCAATTTTCTTATTCTAAGCCCCAAACCACATGTAACAGAATTTATTTGCCTATTTTGTCAGTTTCAATTTTTTCATAAAACTTATCAACGTCCTCTTCTATATCAGAGTTGGAGCATAAACTTGGATTGTTGTCATATTAAATGATTGTCTATGAAGCTTGATAGGCATTATTTAGGTATTGATTCCATTGTACCTATTGTTCTGTTCTTGCTGTACCTTCCAAAGTAACAAGCAACTTGGTTCCTTCTTCATCTCTGTCTTCTTTATAGCTTGCTGCAAACAAGATAAGAAACACAACATCAGAAAGTGAAAATGGCAGGAGAGAGGTAGGAAGGAATGAGTTATCCTCACTCACGTTTAGCTTTATTCCATTTCATGCTTTTCTTCAAGTCATCCATCATGAGGCCCCAACAGATTGATTTGAAAGAGTATTGTTTTTAATATGCCTGCTTTAAGTAATGAGGGAATACTGACATTGGAGAAAATATACTCTTCTGATTTAAATTTCCCCTTCATTATCTAATGATCCTTTGCTTTGGCTTCTTATGTAAAAAAATCAAGATCATAAGAAGAGCCAGGTTAAACTACTCCATTGACTCACATAGTCAGCATTCTAAATCACACAGTGGCTGGATAGATATACTTGGAAAACTCACGACTTTGGACTTACAAACTCAATAGTGATTTCTATTCTCAGATTCCAACCTACCACTTTTAATTCAGGACTTAGTACACAACCATCAATAAATATCCATTAAGTAGACTGAACCTCCATAAACTTACCGCTTTTAAAAAAACTTTGGTTGCCATTATCACATCTGCTAGCAGCAAATTTCACCATCTTTGCTTTGTTTGACATGTTTGTAAGAGTACATTGAGACATATGATTTGGGATGTGGTCTAATGTAATCCACATCTCAATATATATATATATATTATTTTTTTAAAAGCAAACTTTATTGATTATACAGCTAAAATAACAAACAAACACATACACAACATAAAGAAAAAAAAGGAAAAGAAAAAGAAAATGGATAAAAATGAACAATTCCATTATCAACAGTCTGTGCTTACTTATTTGTTATCATTATTGGTGTCACATTTACAAATAAGTCTTATTGCAAATACCACTATTACAATGTAACAATATTTACTAATATATTTTCTATTTTTGTTCTATGCAATCATACCAACATTGCCAGCTTTTATAATATTCTGATGACTTTTTATCCTTAAGATAATTTATCCATTTCAAAAACCAATATTACAATATAAATCCATAACAATCAACACATTAATCCATTAAACTCTATATTCAAACTAATATTTTAAACATTCCCTTTAGTATTTTATTAAGACTTATTATCATTCATTATTAAACCTTTTAAAGTTATACCTTGATATTTTAGCCTTTTATTAGATCTTAAAAAGTTCTGGTTATCTACTTATAATACAAATACCACTATTACAATACTCATGTGTACTTTGCAGAATCCCCCCCCTTTTTAAAAAAAAAACCCATATATTACCCATTATCCCTGAAAAAAATTTCCTTATCTCCATCTTGTCTTATATCTTTGTAACTTTTTTCCCCCTTTTCCCTTTCCTTCTTAGCCCGCCTAAACTTTTTACCCCCTCCTCTCAAAACCTCTACCAGAATTCTTCAATTGGGATCTCTCCAAATTAGCTCTGCTTTCATATCCTCTTTCACGTATACTGCTATCCCTTTCTTTTTCCTGAGGTCTGCTGGTGACGTATACAAATTCCCTAGCTTGGGGCATTTTAGATATATTTCGTCTTCCTTCCTTTATATGAGTTTCTTGTAAGCATATTATATCTGCATTTTGTTTAATTAGTTTGGTTAGTATTCTTTTCCTTTTTATCCTAGAGTTCAGGCCATTTATATTAATTGATAATATCTTCTTTTCCTCATCCATTACCTAATTAATTCTTACTCTTTGTCTTGTACTTACTCCTGTCTCTCTTTGTAGATGATTATGTGTCTTCAGTTCTTCTCTCTTTTGTTGTTGTTGTAGTATGTTTTTTGAGTCCCTAAAATTCCTATCTCTATTCTTTTGATAGTCTTGATCATCGTGCAAATTGGATTCTAGTTCATCTTTACTACTCAATTCTTTGGGGCCTACCAATCATTCATAGAATTCTTGGGCTTTTTCCACAGAATCTACTCTTATTTTTCTTTCTTCCCATGAAATTAACATCCCCTCTGGGATTAGCCATCTAAATATAATGCCTTTTCAGTTTAATTAGTTCACCAAGAATTTATAGTCTCGCCTTTGCTCTCTCACTCTTCTTAGGATTTGTTTAATTCTTTTCCTTTATATGTAATTGTTTCTTCTCTAGATATTTTATATATAACATCCCGAACCTTTCTTCTGGCAAATCTTACATGAACCTCTTTTGGATATTTATGACATCTTGCGTAATTTGTGCTCACTCTGTAGACTTTGTCTAGTTCTTTCAGGATACCATCCTTCTCTTTTTCCAACAGTTCTGCTAATATTCCTGCCATCACTTGTTCCAAATCCTCTTCTTTAGATTCCATTATGTTCTGGAATCTCAGATATGTTGCGGCCTTGTCCATTTCCAGATAGACCAAGGAGAACCATTTCTTTGCTCACGTTTCTTAGTTGCTTATCAACCATTTCCAGCTTCTTCTCAGTTTGTTCCGTCCTTTTCTCAACCTCCTTTATTGTTGATTCATTTCTCTCTAGTGCTTGCTGTATTATTTCAATTTTTTGATCCAGCTTTAAGATGTCTAATTTCATTTCTGCCTTTAAGTTCCCCATCTCTTCTTTTAAATCATTTGTATCAGCTCTTGTTTCAGTGTGGTTTTTCATCATTATTTCCTGAAGTTTTAGTATAGATTCTTGTAAAGTAAGAAGAGTCTCTTGGATATTGGTATTCGTGATGGGAGGTTGTTTCTCCGCAGATAGTGTATCCTCGATTGTCTTTTGTACCAACACTGAGGGCGATGCCACTGTAGCTGTTTGTGTTGAGGTAATCTTCTTCCCAGATTTAAGCATTGTACTAGTTGTAGAGGTCATTTCTTGTAAAATTTGTTTCTGTTTTTGTATTATACTGAATACGTTATCCCAAATTAGCATTCGCTATTGAAGAGTATCAAATGGCAGTGACTACAGCTCTAATTAATTTAATATGTTAATAAACTAATCCCCCTTATCAATATATATATTCTCCAAAGCAGTTTTAAGGCTGTTTTCTAAATCAGATACCTGGGTTTGTAGATCTTAATATTGTATCAAATTCCTCTATTTATATTTAAAGTACTACTAATCTGTATATCTATAAGTGCTATGAAATTCCTAATCTAAATATCAATATTATAGAATATTATTTCAAACATTTACAAATCTAACTGAAGATATATTAATCTTGCTATACAAGAGTTGATTATTTAATCTATGGCATTCACAATTAATCACAATTAATTATTTAATCTAATACAATCAATGTCTATAGTCAAATATCAATACTTAAATAATTAATTAATTATCACCTCCCTTTTTTTTCTATGTGTTAAACTCAAATATGAATTTCAATATTTACTAATATATCAATTAAACCATATATCAATCACATTTACCACATTCGAAAAACAGTTGAATTGGTGTCCAGAAATAATTAATACAATCAGCAGGAGTTAAGGGCATAAAGTGTCTTGATATAGCTGTTCAATTCCTTGTCTCTAAATCAGAGAGTTCCTTCACCAAACACACCAGAAGTACAATCTTGCTGAGTAATGTCTCTGGTTTTACAGTCTCACCACGCTCTCCACTATAACTGTTCCTCCTTTCATTTAAAAGTCTTGCAGGTCACTCTCTAAATTTCATGTAGTCTTTTCATTTAATAGATCTCCTCCACTTATTACAGCTCCAAGCCAATAATCCAAAAAGTGTCCAGTAAGTTATTAGGTATCATTCAAGGAATGTTTAAAGTTATGATAAAGCAGTTTATTTCCTCACTTCGGATCTCCCCCGGTCTCAGATTCGTCCTTCCAATCTTCCCAAAATCCACAAATCAAGTCTCTCACACTTCCCGAAAATTAAGCTCGTTGTTCTTTTTTTCCCCCCAGTTATTGTCAGTCACTGAAATCTCTTCAATTTTCTTATCTTCTCTATCTGATCACTCGCGTCCCTACCCTCTTCCATCTCATGAGCCCTTTCGCTTTCACCGCCACTCGTATCTACTTTGGCTGCTGCTTTTGGGCTTCACTCTGACTAATTTTCTCCAATACTCCACGCTCAATCAAGATCACAAATTCTTTCACTCACACTCCTCATTCACCACAGTCTGTCACTCATTCACTTCCTCTTGTATGTAATGATCCAGATTTCAGGACTACCATTGCTAGCGGTCTCTTGATGTTGGTCTCTACAGGGTCTCTCTGCGTCGCGATGAGAATTGCCTTCTCCGCACCACAACTCGAGTCTCCCCACACCGGCACATCTCTCTACAGGATACGTGCAAGCCTAAGGGTCAGTCCAACAGCAAGAAAAGGTAACATAAAACCCAGAGTGAGCTTCAGCACCTCCATTCATCCATACCTTGTCACCGGAAGTCTCAATATACATATTTTAAAATAAACTTATTGCAGTGTGAAGAAATAATTCTGTGTTTTTATTTCCTTTCTCAAATATTTTTTCTTTATACAGACAGGTCTGTTTAGTATGTATACTTTTTTATTAGTTTTAGTATAGTCTTCAAATGCTTATGCCTGTTTTTTAAGTTGTGAGCTGCCTTTATTCTTTTTTAAAATGGATTTAGGCATGCTAGGGCATTCTGGTTTGTTCATGGGTTCAATAGATACAGTTTGGTTGAGTTTATATTTAGTTTTCTAATAATTTATCTTTTGAAGCAAGATTAAACACAACATTTATAAATGTTTCTCACATTAAAGAGGAGCTTTGAAACCATTAATCACGATCTATTTCCTTTTTTTAATTAATATTATTATTTTTATCTGCAAAGATAAAATACAAAACAAAGAAAAAGGAAAACAAACCATAGGCTATGGTTTATAGCTGACATTTCCATTTTCTTGTTTCCATGTTTAAGAAACATGAGATATAAGTCTAATTAAATGGAGTTATAATTCTAAACATACTGACTAGGGAGGAAGCCCATTGTACACAATTCCCTTTGAAGAAACATATATAGAGTTTCAGTGAAGATAACCAGTGCAATATTCATTATGGCCACATTTCTTTCCCATTTATTATGTAACAATGACGTGTGTGTTCTAGATGTGAATACTAAAACTGATTGATTGAAGAACCGGGTATATGCACATAGAAAAATATTATCATATCACATATTAAATAACATTCATGCCAGAAAAGAAAAGCATATGTGTTTCATTCTCTCTAATGCATATTATGATTGCAAGATTGATGAAAAATGTGTCAACTGATGTTTTGTATTATCCAACAGCTGTCAGGAATATTCAGAATCTCCAATAGTTTTGTGAAAGTTGCCCACTTATAATATTTAAATTAAATTTAGATTTTTCCTTGTTTGCTTTTCTTAAGTCGAGTTGAATAAATCAAGGTTGCCTTGGTGCCTTCCAGGTATTTTCAAATATGATACCTACAATTACTTGTAATTGTTACTGTTGAAAGGGTTCTGATAAAAAATGAAGTCCAAAATACTAGGAGAGCAACAGATTGCTTACTCTTCCTCTAGATATAATCACATAGTAACTCATTTTGTGTGATGAAACATGAAGGAGGCTGATTAAATGCATGCTTGGTTGATAAATCCAGCCAATTCTTATTACCCTAACTTTACTAAATATAAACTAACTTTGCATGGCTGAGGGAAACAGAACAGAACAACAACTGCTGTTGTGTCTAAACACCACATGAAGAAAAGGTAATATCCATCCTCCTGGATAAATTGAATGGCAATGCTTTGTTTTCTTTATCTGGGCACTGTGCATATGTAGCAGCTGTGACAAGAAAGATTATTTTTTTATTTGAAAAATTAAGACACAGCTTGTTTCACTGAGGCTCTGTCAATATCCAGAGATGCCATCTTTTGATGTGCCCTGTGTGATTCACCATATATTTTCAGACATTGGTACTGTCATTATTCACAAGGCATAAACCTCCAGTTCACTTTTGAAGTCTCAACCAAATTCCTCTTAGGAGTTGGGCAAGAGGACCTTTCCGCTCTTAAGTCCTTTCAAACTTCCTACAGCATTTCTACAAAACCTACCAACTTAGGCCTTCTTTTTTTTGCCATTTCCACCCCCTCTTCCCTCCTCTCCATCAGCTGGGCAGTCACATCTCTTCTACCAAGTTGAAAAGCTACAAATGTAACACCAGCAGCCTCTGCTGGTAAGAATAGTTGTTTGTCCCACACTAGTTAATAAGGACCGTTGCAAGGAAGAACCAAATATGGATGAAAGCAGTATTCAAATCTTTGGTTATAACTATGTTTATTAGATGGATGGCATACTGTTGTTCCCCAAACATGTTGAAATCCCTATGGAAGATGTCTGTGTTTTGGAATACCTTTAAAATATTTTCCAAAATTATTAGTTTGGAATTAATTGCAAATTTTAATTCCTATCTTATTATTTTCCTGAAAGGAAGCTTGGGAGAATATCAACTCTGCCCCAGAGGAGGACTAGATAATAATATAAAAAGCCTTGGATCCATACATATACTACACCAATACATTACAAATGTTGTGTCCTTGGGAAGAACACGATGCACATGAAGGCCAAGACTAGCTTTAAAAAATGGCAGCTTTGATTTCACATGCTTATGTATATAATAGTAATTACAGACAAAAGTCATGCTCAGTGTCCTACTTCATTTGCTTATTCAACTTAAAATCAATCTTGGAGCTTCTGCCTTCCCCAGTGTGTCTAAGTGTTGCACTTCTTTGTATATATAGTGTGTTTATATGTCTGCTAAAACCACATTGTAAACAAGAGCACATTTTAGACAAGGAAAACTGAATTAATAACTACAGAGTAAAAATATTTGCTATAAAATAAAGTATCCCATTTATAAAACCAACGGATTCTGAACTATGCATTTCAAACTTCCTTCTTCTCACATTGAAATCACTCTTTCTGAAAGGAATTGCAAAGGAAAAGAAAACCAGACCTCATGGAGTTTCAGAAATATTTAAAATTAAGTATGTCAGGCACGGGTTTGCCTTTTTGCATTTGCTCACTGTACATAAACAAAAGTTGTTCAAGTTGGATGACCATATGCATTTCTTACACACACACACACACACACACACACACACACACACACACACAATTTTATCTCCTCCAAATCCTGCTAAAATATGCATGGATGTATGATGATACTGATTTATCTCAAAGCATAGAATCTACCCTAGCTAGGATCTGTAGCATAGGTGGTATTCAGCAGGTTCTGACCAGTTCTGGAGAATTGGTAGCAGAAATTTCGAGTAGTTAAGAGAACTGGCAAATACCACCATTGACTGGCCCCACCCCATCTATTCTCTGCCTCCCGAGTCCCAGCTGATCGGCTGGGTCTATTTTGTTGCCCTGCACAGGACGGAGCTGGGAAGCAGGTTAGTGGGGTGGGGAGGGAATGGGGATTTTTCAGAATCCTTCCCCTGCCATGCCCACCAAACCACACCCACAGAGCTGGTAGCAAAAAAATTTGAATCCACCACTGATCTATAGTATTCCTCAATTTCTAGCTGATTTTCTATCTTTGAAATGGTGAGAGGGCAAAAAAAAAAAGAGTGCTCTTTATTCTCACTAAATAATTGCATTCCCTATGACAAGACAAGGCAAGACATTCCCCATATCTTCATTAATGTCTTTATTCATTCATTTAATACTATGGAAAATGGATTTAAAAGTCAAACAGTAGAGTTTTCTTGCCACCCAATGAATTTAAATAGTTCTTTAAAATAATCTGAACCATATTTCAATAATATATTTCATTTTATATCACAAGAGTCTCAAGTTGAGATATAAGCAATAGTTTTTTTAATTGATGCTGGCTTGACCAAGAAAGATAAGGCTTTCTATGACTGGGCTATCAGAGCTGAGAAGGCTATATTGTAATAGAATAGAATAGAATAGAATAGAATAGAATAGAATAGAATAGAATAGAATAGAATAGAATAGGATGGGATGGGATGGGATGGGATGGGATGGGATGGGATGGGATGGGATGGGATGGGATGGGATGGGATGGGATGGGATGGGATGGGATGGGATAGGATAGAACAGAACAGAACAGAACAGAACAGAACAGAATAGAATAGAATAGAATAGAATAGAATAGAATAGAATAGAATAGAATAGAATAGGATTCTTTATTGGCCAAGTGTGGTTAGACATAATACTTTATGTAATGTTTATCTTGAAACCTACAGTGTTGCATATATTCTTCAATATGCTAAAGCTATGATAAAAGGAAGACACCTGATTTTGCACAAATACAATTGACAGCAACTGATAGGTCTTTGGCAGCTTCTTTTCCCAAAGCACAATTTTACAGAATTTTCTTGTATCATGAGTGATTAAGGTGAAAGAATAGTGCTACAACAATTCCAGCAAGTGAACCAATTTTGAATTTAGAACCAATACCCTTTATCTCGGTGCACAATAGGTGACTCTGAAAGATTTTCTTACGGCCTCATGGTACACTCATGTTCAAAAGTATGCAAATGAAAGTAGATAAATAGGTACCACTATGGTGGAAAAGTAATGGCACTCTATGACATCTAGTAGCATATGACCACAGAAATGTCTTCAGGCAGTGCTGGCTCAATGGTCTTGTTGAAATGGAGATGAGCACTGCCCCCTATAGTTGGCAATGACTAGTGGAGTAAAACCCATGAGGGACTCTATGGTACACCACAGAGGTGGTTATTCTCTTTCCCAATAGTCAAAGTGTCTGCAACTGGTTGTTTACATAACAGTCATATTACCACTCTGAGAACCAATTTTTACAACCCCTGTCACTGCTACTAAGCCCAGGGACTCAGAAAGAACAAGTGCAAAACAGGTGGCATTTCTTTTGTTTTGTTTTGTTTATATATTATATATTATTTGTTCAATCTGTTATATTGAAATCACAATAACAGACGGGCAAGCAATAGATTTAAAATCTTTGCTATTTCCCCTTTGTAATATTAGCCTAAATGATGCATAATAGAACAACTGAGTTACCCCAAATCTGCTAACTTAAATAATGTGTATGAATTCTGGGACTCAGTACTTCAATGGAAGATCTAAAGACCAGTTGTCTTCACAAAGTTGTGGCTACTACAGTGCTGCCACAGTCAGCACAGTGACATGGCTGTGGTTTCTGACACTCCCTCCCAGCTTCCCACAAAGTCAATGGGGAAGCTGGCAAGAAGTCAGAAGTCACTTCAGCACTGACAGGATGAGCCAATAATCATGGGTTGTTTACTATAATATAAATGAGTGATAAGTATATTGTGTCAAAATATTATGAATAGCTTAAACTTCATTTTCTTTTTACGGTTGCTACCACTGCCTTGTACAAGTACACACTGAGTATATTTATTTATTTAGTTTAATTTGTCAAGCATGTATGAGAAAATAAGTATAAATATGAACATAACATATAACATATAAGCATAAACTGGTATAAGTATATACATAATCATGAGTACAAATAAATGGGAACAGTAGGACAGGGACGGTAGGCACGCTAGTGTGCTTATGCATGCCCCCTTACAGACCTTTTAGGAATGGTGTGAGGTCAATGGTAAACAGTTTAAGGTTAAAGTTTTGGGGGTTTGAGGACATAACAACAGTCATGTAGTGAGATCCAGGCATTAATCACTCTGTTGCTGAAGTCGTATTTTCTGCAATCAACGTTGGAGCAGTTTACTTTGAGTGTGTATCTATTGTTTGCCCATGTGTTATTGTGGTTGAAGCTGAAGTAGTCATTGACAGGTAGGACATTGTAGCAGACAATTTTCTGTACTACGCGTAAGTCCAACCATAGGCGGTGTAGTTCCAAGTTGTCTGGGTCCAAAATTTCAAGCCTGGTGACATAAGGTATTCTATTGCAAGCTGTGGAGTGAGATATAACCAATCATAGTGAAGTGTGATTGATCCATGGCCCCACCTGCATGTAGAAACACACAGAGCCTGGCTTTGCATGAGTGAATTCATTTCTCATGGCAGGTCATGAATTTAAGGGAGCATCATTGAAGAATATCACGTTATTGGTTGAATAGTTTGATAGGGCTTTTTTCATCAGACCAGAGAACTTTTTGGAATGTTCTGTCTCAAGCAATAAAATAAAATAGTTTGGCCCATCTTGACTTAGCCAGCTTCTATTAGGCAGCCCTCTGTGTTGCTCCAATATATTTTCACTGGAGTCAGTCAGGGTTAGTGTTACTTTGACATTATAGGTGAGTCTTTGTAATAAATTCCAGAGGCTATTTCTAAAACATGATTTTGCAATCTGCCTTTATTTCATTCACTTCATTCTACTTCAAAGATCAAAGAACTTGCAAGGAACAATGAGATGCTTTGGTCTGTCTAGGGCAAGAAATGTCAAGCGCCTTGCCCAAGTTGTTGTGATGGTGAAGATGATTCAGCTTGCATTACCTGGTTGACAGCTGATCTTGCACCAATCAATAGGCTCTCCTAACTATCTTGTGGCTTTCCCCAACACAGAAATGTAACTGTGCCACAGCAACCTTAATAACTGAACTAACTCCCCAAATGCTGAACCCTTCAATGCTGATTACATCAGCCACTAAGTAAGCATCTAATAATACCTATGCAGAAACATCTACCAAGAAACGGCCAAGAAATGTTATCATATGGAAGATATTAGAACCTCTAAAAAGAAATGGTCTATCAGTCTGGACACCAAGGGACATTTATATAGATATAATTAATTTACAACGTAAATTACTTTAGAAATGAGTTTCTGCACATGCCAATGGGATGGATGATTTAACTCCCATGTATCTGCTTATGTTTTTAATTATTTCCCATGCAGGCATGAAAATGGACATTCTTGGCACTTAACAGATTTCTGCCTTTAATAAAATGCTACCATCTAGATTTCATCAGCCAGACTGTAATATATTCTTAATATATGGACTAATTCAGGTGCATAGTTAGAATTGCTATAGCTGTCAAGTTATTACTGAAATTACTCTATAGGGTTTTTGCCTTTCCAAAAATTATGAGGCAACCCCCATTCCCCCACCCTATGTTTACTACTGCAGATGTACTCAAGGTAACTAATGTTCCATATTGAGTGTTCATCTGTACTATATGCATTTATCTAATCCACAGATATAAGTGGGGTCATTTCTAAAAGTGTGCTATGAATTCAAAAAATGAATTTAATTTATTTGCTTGTTTGTTTGTTTGATTTCTATGTAACCCCCCCCCCCCTTATCTCACTCATACAGCGACACTTAGCAGCATACAATATAATAAAGGTTAAAGAGTGCAATGAACAATTAAAACAGAATAAAATGTTAAAATTAAAAACTAAGATGATGAGTAGCCTGGGGAAAACAGTCTACTCCTTCCTGTCAGTCATCCCCTTGGCCAGGATCAGGGTCTCAGGCCAAGTGGCAGAGCCATATTTTTTAGATTCTACTGAAGGCCAGGAATGTGCGGGTGAATCTCACTTCTGTAGGCTTTTCTCCTGGACCCCACCAGCCAAACGTTTTGGCTGAAATGACTTGAAGTAGTCCCCTTCCACTGAAATTAGTGGAGTGGGATAATGAAGTAAGATCAGTGGTGGGATTCAACTTTTTTTACTACCAGTTCTGTGGGGGTGGCTTGGTTGGTGTGGTGTGGCTTCATGGGTGTGGCTTGGTGGGCATGGCAGGGGAAGGTTACTGCAAAATCCCATACCCTCCCCACCCTACTAACCTGCTTTCCAGCTCCATTCTCTTGTGCAGGGCAACAAAAGAAGACCCAGCAGATCAGCTGGGATTCGGCAGGCAGAGAATAGATGGGGGGGCAGGGCCAGTCAAAAGTGCTATTTGCCGGTTCTCTGAACTACTCAAAATTTCCGCTACCGGTTCTCCAAAACTGGTCGGAACCTGCTGAATACCACCTCTGAGTAAGAGAGTTCCTTAGATACCTTGAACCCATGCCATGGACATCTGAACCTACAATGTTATTATCCGTAATCATTGCCATGCTACATGAAACATTCTCTATTAATTGTTGGGACAATAGTGGTCAGTTGTGTGCATATTTTATCAGTCATATTTAGTTTTTCCCTGTAAACTAGGGTCTCTAATCTAAAAGCTATCTTTTAATTCATCCTATTATTACTCACATTCGAACAATGTGGAAGAACATATAGTATATTGACATCTGCATTGAATATCTCCATTCTCTTATCTCATACCTTTGTTTCAGTAGTGGGATTCACATTTTTTTACTACCAGTTCTGTGGGCATGGCTTAGTGGGCATGGCAGGGGAAGGATACTGTAAAATCTCCAGTCAGAGATGGTATTTGCTGGTTCTCCAAACTACTCAAAATTTCCACTACTGGTTCTCCAGAACTGGTCAGAACCTGTTGAATACCACATTTGCTTAGTTTGTTTGTTTACTATTTCTTATTTCCTTTCTGGGCTTTTGCTGAGTTTTGCTTAATTTAAAAAGATATAGTGTGATAGGTATGTATGAATGAATGCAAACATCTCATTTCCTTCTCTGGAATCAAGAGAACTCACTTGTCCTTTCTTGACACTTCTGGAAGGTCATTGTATATCATTGATCACCCCAATCACTTTTTTGTCACCCCAACATAAAAACAATATTGAGATTTTGGAAAGAGTTCAGGAAAGAGTTCAGAGAAGTGCAACAAAAATGATTAGGGGCATAGAAGTTATAATATACAAAGAACTATTGTAGGAACTGTATATACCTAGTCTAGTGAAAAGAAGGACGAGGGTGAGATGATAGCAGTCTTCCATTACTTGAAGTGCTGCCACAAGGAAGAGGGGAAGGCAAGTTATTTACCAAAGCACCTGAAGGCAAGACAAGAAACAATGGATGGAAAATAATCAAAGACAGAAGCAATCTAGAACTAAAGAGAAAATTCCTAATAGTGGGAACAATCAATCAGTGGATTGATGAATTGTCTTCAGAAGTTGTGGCTGTCCCATCACTGGAGCTTTTAAGAAGGGACTGGACATCCATTTGTCAGAAATAGTATAGCTCTCCTATGTGAGCAAGGGGTGGACTAGATAACTTCCAAGGTCTCTTCCAACTCTGTTAACGGTGCTCTGCTCATGCTCACTTGTGATCAAACTGCTCCATGAAGGAAACTTAACATTAGCAAATCATAACTGAAAAAACATAACTGAGGATAGAAAAAAAACCCACCTCCTAAACTAATTTGGATGCTTATCAAAAAAAAAAGAAGGGGAAAATCTATTTGTCTCAGGCCTGACTAGAAGCAGTTGTTTTTTGCAACCAGGCAATGTGGAAAGCAGAATCGTAGAACTTTATGAGTATAGTAAAAGATTCATAGGAAAGCCTTATTGTGTTCCATGTTATTTTAAATCCTGTTTGTATGTGTGCCTGTTTGAATGGAGGAATGGCAGGAACAGGGAAATGTTTAATCCTTTTCCCATTCTTTTGGGAGTTCTGTTCAAAATGCAGGCACTTCCTTTACTATCTAAAATTATACAACTCTGGAACCCCACGTGGACAAAAGGCTTTGCATGAAGAGAAGAATTAATGGAACTTTCAGAAACACAACCTCTTGTTTCTCATTTAAATTAAAAGAAAAGAAAAAGAAACCTAATCCAGAGCATCACTTCACACATTTGCATGTAATTATACTTTGCTCCTAATTTTCCAGCTGATGCAGAAAGCAGCATACAAATCTGCTTTCACTATAAGGTTTTGTTCAGCAGTTTAGGGCAAGGAGGGGGAAGGGGTGGGCTGGGGCGGGGAGATTGTATAAATGTTATGTAGCAAAATAAAATGAATTACCTTGGGCACAGATATCAGCTTGGGAAGCTTCGGGCTACAGGGACTCAGTTTAGATGCCAAGGCCTGGATTAATTTGTAATTAAGTAGCTTATATAGTACCTGTATTGATGCTTGAGTGGGAGGCAGGCAGGGAGAAGCAAAATAAGATAAAACCTGAATATTTCAATATTTTTCTAAGAAATCCAGCATCTTCTGCCTTTTCTTCCAAGGTGACTACGCAGTATAAATTGCCACCCTAAATTGTTGTGAAGGGCTTGATAATGAAATTGAAACTATGCAACTCAAAACTGATTTATATTGCCAGAGCCTGTTAATCAAAATTAATGCCATGGAAAGTAACGTTTACAGAAAAATAGTGCTGGGAAGGTGCATTGCCCCATTTTCCTTATTAACTGTCACTGTTTTTTTGCTTTTAGGACAGGTGTTAAAAAATGCAGACACAGAATTATTATCCATATTTTGTTATAATCATATCTTTGTGAGCATACATTTATAAAGCTCCTAGCTTGGCTCAATAAATTCATTTTAAAGACCTAACCCCACTACTGCACCTTCAAACTAATGCAAAGACTAGTTAGAGATTTATAAGGAAATCTCATCACAATGCTTACACAATAGCCAGGAGGACATTGGGGGAGAAGAGCACCTTTTCAGATGAATTTTGAAAATGTGATATATTATCCATATCTTTGTTTGAGTGGGTGAAAGAGGGAAAGCTTTAGTGAAAGAAAAATACATTTTCCTTTTAAAACAATACACATAAAATAGTGTATTGCTGTAAGACTTTCAGCAAAGGGATAAGAGCAACAGAGCATAGAGTAATAGAATTGGAAGGGAATTTGGAGGTTTTCTAGTCCAACACCCTGATTTAACAGGAGACCTTAAACCACTTCAGGCAAATGGTTGTCAAGTCTCTTTTTTAAAGACTCCCAATGTTGGAGCATCGACAACATCTGAAGGCAAGCTATTCCATTCATTGATTGCTCTCACCATTAGGAAATTTCTCCCTAGTTCTAGGTTGCAATACAAATGGGTAGGATGCCACCCCACAACCTAATTGAACAAATCCTTTGTGTGCTTTGTATTTTTGTAGGAGAGATGATGTCAGAGTCCAAAAGGTAGAGCTTATGACTCAAAAGTTGGACTCTGGCTTCTGTATGCATTCAGAAAATTCCTAAAGACTTTTGAAGAAATTTGGAAGGGCAGAGAGGGAGGGAGGGAGGGAGGGAGGGAGGGAGAGAGAGAGAAAGAGGACCTAAAGAATTTTTTAGGTATCTCTATTTGTAAGTAAAGATATAATACACACACATACACATAAGGAATCGGCTATATTAGGCATCTGCCACTGTGAATGTTCAGTTTATGATGATTCACAAATTTATGTGTTCTTGCTCTTTATTGAGCTTGCTGGTTTATCTGCTCATTCTGGATAATTAGTATCATGAGACTAACGCTAACTGTTAGTGTTGTGGCAGATAATGTTTGGCTAGGTAAGCAATTGGTGTGAACTGCACATAAATATTGTAATATTTGAATATAAATATTAAAATATTAACAGTTCATTCTCATCAACAAGTCCTGTTAAAACATAGTTCTCTGCATGTTTTTTTTTTTTGTCAGAAGCAAATATCCACTATGCTAACCAGTTTACCTTCAGTACCAAATCTATTTGACCACCCTTTTCTCCAAGTAAGAACAATACAGACTGCAACTCAAAGAGTTGTTCTGAAATATACTATATGGATATGTATTGTATTTCAGTACACTTGGGCATCTTCGTTTCAGTAAAACCTATGAGATGTTTCTCCCTTGTTCCATGCTTATTGAATTCAGAAGCTAAAAAAATCTCTGGGACATCTGCTTGAAACTAAAGTGTTTTGCCCTTTCAGTCCTGTGTAATCTCTGTGATTTTGATTTTGATAGACTTGTATAAGACTTGCTGCTAATATCTCATCTGTTTCCACATGGAGAAAGGTGTTCACCAAATTGAAGGGACTATAATAATGGATTCCTTCATTATGTTTTCTATCTTTTTATGTGCTTAGAATAATTAGTTGCTATACTAAAATAATAGTAGTTTTTGCCTGCATGATCACAGTCCAAGTGGATATTTTTTCCACACAATGCAGTTTTATAAGAAATGTTAGTATTTTAATGGAACAGCTATTATTTTAAATATTGTAAGTGGTCCAAGCACCACCAATATTTTGCTATTTTTTACTATTATTTATTATCTGAGGTCTACATGATGGACATGACCCAATCACACAAAAGGTTAAAGATCCATGGTTACAGGGTTTTATTGGACCAGGAAAATTGGCTCAGAAATTGAGTCAGCAGAAGGTTAGGGCAAGCAAGACATTGGATCTCTTAGGAGCAAATAGATGTGAATGAATGAGCTATTACAATAAATTTGGAAAGTGTAGCAAAGTGTTTGGGAAAAACTAAGAAAAAATGGCTGAAAAGTTAAAGAACAGAAGATGGATTTTAGCAACAGTAACAACATAGCAGAAAATCTCAGCATATGTGTGAATGTAGGGAGTTAAACACTAGTATTTCAAAATAAAGTAATGTTGAAGAAAATTATTACATTCTGCTCTACCCAGAATATGGAATAGTTTGGAGTAGGGTGCAGCATGGGATATAAATAGCAGAGTAACCCAGACAAAGCATGCATCAAGTTGCTTCAATCAGCCAGATCTCTCTGAACAAGCTTCTAGATCTTGCGTCATAGAAGAACATTATCCACATTGTTTATCATGGGAGAAGTTTAATGTCTTGGTCAAGATTGCTTGGAAAATTTTTCATTTCAACTCACCTGTCCCCCATCCTGTTTTTTTAAACACTTCCTTGTGTCATCATTATTGCTGCTGCATTAAAATTCTTTGTAATTTTATTTTATGTTGCAATGCAGATTAAATAAGAAGTGATAACCATAATGGAAGATGAAGGGATCTTAAAAGACTTTTGTAGCAAGTTTAAAGCTACAGTATGCAATTTAGATTACAGGAAAAGCTGCAGGTCATATGAAGGGAGCCTGAAGTGATGTTCCTTCCTATGTCACAGTTTTACCTGTTTTCAGAACACAGGGTGGAAAAAAGAGATAAATATTCAAAAAATATTCTGCTTGAATATAACATAGAAATGTTCATCTAGTAGCCACCTTGGTCATAGCTTCATTCTCTGAACACTATATTTCATTTTGAATTTGATGGTTGGCATCAGCAATCGTAGCCAATGTCAGAAAAAATTTGAACATGATATACAGGCAGCATCCCATCATTTGTTTGCTTGTTAAATTTATTTGTTGCCTATCTTGCCATGGGACTACTCCAGGTGTCTTACAATAATAAAAGGGAAGAAAATGAAAGAAGTGTAAACAGAACAGAAGTAAAATAATAGAACCATAAAATAAACAATGAAAAGGGAACACAACAAGAATACATCAATATGATATATATATTTTTTTTAAAAAAGAAGGATGGGTGGAGAGCAGAGCACAAGGGAGGGGGGAAGTGGACAGAACCATCAATCTAGCAGTCACCTCCAGTGTGGAATTGCCCCATTTGGTCCTCATGCCAACTGCCAGAGTCAGGTGTTCAGAAATCACCTCTGAGAAGGAAAGACTGAGAGCAATATAATGGCTATCATGCATATTTAGAGAATCCATATTATCAACATTTTAGCCATTGTACTAAACTGCAGGATGAAGGCCTCTTCCACATGTTTTCAACCTATACAGTCCTGAGTTTTCTTTTGCAAATTGGGCTCACAATATTTGCTGTTGTTGTTGATCCATCTTGTTTTAGGTCTCTTTTGTGGGCGCTTTTTATCAAGTGGGAACCATTCTATGACTGTTTTGGTCCATCTGCCATCAGTTATCCTTGCTATATGACCAACCCAGCCTATTTCCATTTCAATTATTTTACTCTTTTCATGATATCCTACATTTTCATTTGTTTTTTAATCCATGTGCAGGTCTTTCTATCTTGTCTTGTAATGCCAAGCATGTATCTTCCCATGGCTCTTTGCTTCACTTGTAGCTTTTGTATCGATTGTGAGCTTAATGTCCATGTTCCACTGACATATGTTAGAGCAGTGGTGGCTAAACTTTTTCAGTTTCCGTGCCGAAAATTGGACATGTGCTGACATGCCAGCACCCAGAAGGCAATGCGTGCTAGCTACCTTCATGCCCCCTGGACATGTGCATGTGACCCCCTCATGCATGCTGTGCATCTCTGCCCATGCACGTGAGACTCCCACGCGCACTGTGCATCTCTGCGCATGTTCACGTGTCTCCCATGCACACCCGCCCCCGCACATTTACACCAGATACAATCAGCTGTTGGGCGTCAGCGCACACACACATGCGCAGTAGGGCTCTTCCAGGAAACCTCTCGTGTGCCGGCAGAAGTGGTTCTGCATGCCACTTCTGGCATGCGTGCCATAGGTTCACCATCATGCTGTTAGAGTAATATCACACATTAATTGAAAACTTTTCTCTTCAGGCATAGAGGGAGTCTTTCTTGAAAATTATGCTTAGTTTCTGAATATAAATGTAGATACATTTATCAATTACTGTCTCCAATACATTTTCATTACTTCCATTACTGATGGTCCAACACATAAGACAAAGAGATGGGATGGAATGGGATAGCAAAATAAAGTGTCTCTCCAGTCCTGGAATATTCTGTTTAGTATAATAATCCAGGTTCCTTAAAATATTTGTATGTTTTAGAAGGGATTAGATGGAAAATAAGTTGCTTATCTCTCCTGTGGCTGACTTTTAATACTGTGTGGTCACTGCAAATTCCAAAGAAATATTTGCTCTTCAAATTGTGTTGGAGTATAACCTCCATTATCCCTCAAAAATGGATGATGGAGATTTGGATTTCATCAACATCTTAAAAACCCCATATTGCTAATTCTAGTTTCAGTGGATGATGAATTTGGAGGAAGTTGGGGGAGGAAAAATGATAGTGGAGAGTGATTTCTGAAACACCTTCTTGGTCAAGGCAAAATTCAGTTGGTGAGTAGTAAAAACAAATATGTAATTATTGTCACAGAATATAACACACTGGAAAAATCTTCTACTTAAAATGTTCATAATAACTGTTCTCTTCTCTTCTGTTTTCTTCTGAAAGTCTTCAAAACTTTAATAATAAAACATTGTGGAACTAATATAGGCAAAGCAATCCAATTTCAAAACTTTTTTTTTTAAATTCCTCAATAGGTCCTTTGGGGTTTGCCTATCCTAGATCTTTAGCTTCATCCTGTTTTGCTAGCTAAGCTTGCTTATAATGTTAAAAGCTTATACGACCTTGCAAGCATAATAAATTATTCAACAGAATAATGTGAGAATAGAGCAAGATCAAAATGCACATATTTGTCAATTGTTTCTCAAGTGGAGACCTTCACTGAAGAATGCTTAAAAACAAAAGCCTTCTTCATATCTCCTTCCAAAACCTGTACATAGTACAAAATTTCCCTAAGAACAACCTTGCCTATCTTGGCCCTTTAAGCAAACAATCAAAGTGCTTTTTATTTTTGGAATCCGTAATACATGTGGCTACCGGATGCTCATTTAGTGATAATGAAACATACGGCAAAACAGAAACATTTTACATTCAGAGTGGCGTCTTGTTCAGCATCATGTCATGAGTGTGCCTTTTTGTAAAACTCATATGGTCATTTTAACCTTGCTGTTATTGTTTTGTTATATAAATTATTCAGCTGGCAATGTCACATAGTTTAAACTTTCTATCAGCAAATAAAAAGAAGATGGGAAAAATAACATCTTCTAAAAGTTTTCAAATGTCAAGCAAATGTTACACTCCTTTTCAAAAGTTTCATGGGAAGAAAATTGTCAAAATATCTGTGTATGGTCACTGTAAAGAAGGCTCAACAGCGCCTGCACTTTCTGAGGTTGCTGAAAAAGAGTGGTTTGGGTGAGAAGTTGCTGATTACTTTTTACAGGTCTACCATCGAGAGCATTTTGGCATACTGTATAACGGTATGATATGCTGGATGCACTGCAGTGGATAAGAAGACGCTCCAGAGAGTTATAAACACAGCACAAAAAATCATTGGTTGCTCTCTTTCTTCTTTGGAGGAGATTGCGAAGACCAGACTCCTCTCTAGGACACTAAAAATCTCCACAGGCTGTTTTCATCCTGGTCATTCATATTTCGATCTGTTACCATCAGGGAGGCGTTATAGGTGTCTTAAAATGAGGACTAATAGATTGAGAAAGAGTTTCTTTTCCAAAGCAGTAATTGTCTGGAATCAAACAGTTCATTTGTGATTTAGTTCTATTATTATTATAATTATTTTAATTTTTAAATACTCTGCAGTGTGATTGTGATGTGGTATTTGGGGCACTGTGCTGGAGTAGCTTTCAAATTTCATTGTATTCGTAGAATGCAATGACAATAAAGGTATTCTATTCTATTCTATTCTATTCTATTCTATTCTATTCTATTCTATTCTATTCTATTCTATTCTATTCCAAAATTACAGCTAGTCCTCAACTTATAGCAGTGTGTTTAATGACTGTTCAAAGTTACAATGGCACTGAAAAAAGGGACGTGACCATTTTTCACATTTACAACCATTGCAACATCCCTGTGGCCACATGATAAAAAGTTGAATACTTGGCCACTGATTCATATTTATGACGGTTGCAGTGTCCAGGATTCATGTGATAAAATGTTGCGATCTTTGACAAGCAAAGTCAGTGGGGAAGCCAGATTCACTTAATAACCATGCTACTAACTCAACAGCTTCAGTAATTCACTTAACAATTGTGACAAGAAAGGTTGTAAAATGGGGCAAAATTCACTTAACAACTCTCTTGCTTAGCAACAGAAATTTGGGGATCAATTGTGATCACAAGTCAAGAAGTACCTGCATTTGTTTTGGAGTGAATTGGTGACACAATCTACAGGAGACTAAATACTGTTCAAGCGGGAAATGAACATAAATTCAGTGACATTCACACTTCAGCATCTCATGTTCTACTGATCGCCAGGGGACAGTGGGAGGGGGGGAGATAAAAAGTTAAAGATTTACTTAGCGTCCCCTCTTTGTCACTCTTTGTCTAAGAGTGTCTAAGACTTGCTGATCTCAAGTTATTTTCTCCTGTCTTGGTTCCCAGGCACATATGCACAAGACACAAACTGTGACTCTTATTATAGTATGATGCTATTAAGGTGCTACCCTATGCTTTGCACAGTGGTGGGTTCAGCCGGTTCAGGCTGGTTCAGGCAAACCAGATGTTAATTTCTACATCCAGTTCAGTGAACGAGTAGTTTTGATGACCAGCTTGCCCCACCCACCCAACCCTCCCAGGATTCCCTTAGAGGCCCATCTGCCTCTCAAGTAAGTGTAGGGAGGCCTCTTGGAAGCAAGAACAGCACACCTCGACCCCCCATTTTGTTTGCCAGGAGGCTCCAGGGAGGCTTTCTAGGCCCACAAAGGGGCTGGGAGGGTGTGGCGCCACCCCCCACATCCTGTTTTGGTTGCCAGGAGGCTCCAGGGAGGCCTTCAATGGAGAAAGTAAGTCTTCAAGGGAGGAAAAAAAGGAAGGAAGGAAGAAAGGAAGAGAAAGAAAAGAAGAAAGAAAGAGGAAGGGAGGGAAGGAAGGAAGGAAGGAAGGAAGGAAGGAAGGAAGGAAGGAAGGAAGGAAGGAAGAAAGAAAGAAAGAAAGAAAGAAAGAAAGAAAGAAAGAAAGAAAGAAAGAAAGAAAGAAAGAAAGAAAGAGGAAGGGAAGGGAGAAAGAGGGAAGGAAAGGAAAACAAAATGAGATAGGGAGGGAGGGAGGGAGGGAGAGAGGGAGGGCAGAAGAAAAAAAGGAGAGGAAAGAAGGACTATAAACCCTGGCACTAGATGCAGCTTCAGAGGATGCTTTGAAACAGCACAGCAATCAAGGGCTGGAAGAGACCTCAGAGATTATCTAGTCCAGGGGTCACCAACCTTTTGGACCTCAAGGACCACCAAACTCATAATTTTAAATCCCGGGGACCACTAATATGAATTTTGACTGACAGTGGCTTGCTGACATTGCTGGGAAAGAGAGAGAGAAAGAGAGATCTGATTTAACCTCTCTCTCTCCCTCCCTTCCTCTCACTCTCCTCTCTCTTGCACTCATCCACCTACCCACCCACCCACCCACCCAAGCACACAGAGGCAGGGGTGGGATTCAAATTTCTTAACCGGTTCTGTGTGTGTGGCCTAATTTATGGGTGTGGCTTGGTGGTCATGTGACTGGCTGGGCATGGCTTGTATATAAATATTATAAATATTTATATAAATATTGAATTTTTTATTTAAAAAAGCAACTTTTACCCAAAATCAGGCAAAGCAGGCAGACAGATTGAGTTGCTCACAGAATCACAGATTCATTTAGAGATCTGTGTTTCTGCCATTGGCTACCTGAATCTGCACTGGTTCAGTCCTAAGGAAGGTTCAGCTCTAATTAAAAGCAGAGCCTAAGATCTAAAGATTAGCTAGAAAGCAAGAAATCCAACCATTTTCTGCTTTCTAGCTAATCCAAATCTCCAGCACAGCAGAACAGCTGATGGTCGGGGAAAAAAAAGAAAAAATGGCAACTTATCAGGCAAGTTTGCCAGGTAAGGAGTGAGTGGGTGTGGAGGGTTCCACAGGCCATGTGGGTGGAGCAGCCTTCTGTTCCTCTGCAGCCTGGATTAATTGCTTTGGGGACTACTCTGAGCAGTGGTGGTATTCAGCAGGTTTGCACTGGATCGGGCAAGCCAATAGCAAGAATTTGGCATGGGTCGCTGAACTGGTTCTGGCTCGCCATGCCCCTCACCCAGTCTCCCTCCCACCCAATGCTCGCTCACCTTGCCCGCCTGCCTGACATTTGCCTAAGATATTTCTTTTTTTTTTTTCCTCCGAACAATCAGCTGTAGATAAGATCAGCTGTGCCTGGATTTCCCTTGCTGAGGCCCAGGAAGGCAAAAAATGGAGGAAGGAGCTCAACCCCCCTCTCTACTTTTGCCTTCCAGAGCCCCAGAGGAGCCTTAGAGGAGCAACCCCCCGCCCCCCGCAGAGGCTTCTCTGAGCCTAGGAAGCTTCCAAAATGGAGCTTGGAGGGGTGCTGCGTGCCCCTCCCATGCTCTGTTCCTTTTCTTCCAGAGCCCCAGAGGAGCTTTAGGGGAGCAAAAACGATACCCCAGAGGCTCCTCTGTGGCTAGGAAGCTCCAAAAGTGGGCGGGGGCTGCAAAAAGGCCACGCCCACCCGGTCACATGGCCATGCCCACCAAGCCATGCCCACAGAACCGATAGTAAAAGTTTTTGAATCCCACCACTGACTCTGAGGCTGCCATTTCTCTGTGCACCACCAAAATTTTCTTGTGGACCATCAGTCCACCAAGCAATGCCCACCCAGTCACATGACCACCAAGCCATGTCCACCAATCCACACCCAAAGAACCAGTTGTTAAGAAAATTGAATCCCACCCCTGGTTTTGTACCTATGTTACAATATGTTTCCCAGAAATAAAGATCTTTATCCAATCTGTTTCACTAATCTTTATTCAGATAAGATTCCCATTCTCAGTAATGCTCACAAGCACTCATACAGATTCCTTCAACTGCCAATAATATATGTGTATATATGGGAATGGGGAAGCATGAAGCAGGACAGATTTAAAAAATACATATTTTTCAGCTGCTTAAAAAATAATTACCAAAAATGTATCTTTGTCCTGATTTAGTACAGGTACTAAAGTTCTAATTTCAGATTTGAGATTAGCATTTCCTATTCTGATGTCATGGAAATCAATGAGCACATTATACACAAAAGCCTGTATACTTTAGTCTTGTTAAAACACTTCGTAAAGAGTTTGATGCAAGCTGTCCTTGGGTATAATCCATTAGTGGATTTTCCAAAGTTTATATGTTCTTTCCCATCTTCTTGGAGAAGGAGAAGAAAAATACACTATTTGTTTCCAATCTGATTTTCTCTGTATAACAAATTGTGGCATGCACTAAATATTAGAGAAGCTTTAAAATGATCACCTTGGCTTTGAAGTAATGACTCATAATTTCAGTAATATATGTCAAAAACCAAACAACCAAGTAAAGCAAAAAGCCATTTCACCTTGTTTAAAATGTGTGGATAGGGATTAGATTTATTTGTTGCATATTTGTAATCAGAGGCTCTTGCTTGGAATCTTGGATGGTTTAATTGCTAAACTATTCCTATTCTATATGTACTTCAAATAGAAAAGTATAAAACTGAAACTGATAAAGAAGAGAGAGAGAGAGAGACAGAGACAGAGACACACACACACAGAGAGACAGAGACAAAGAGAGACAGACAGACAGAGAGAGTTATATAGGGTTCTCTTCCCCGAAAGCTCAGCATTAGCAGAACCTAAATCAAATGGTAAAGACTGCAACAATGACACCATTAAAGCCAACCTCTTTAACACATTCTTTGGCTCAATATTTGTAAACAGCAATGGATCATACCCAGTATTTCCTAGTTGAACCACAGACAACTACAATGATCTAATACATATCGATTTTACAGAAGACAATGTTGAAAAAGCACTTCGCAATCTAAAACCATCTTTATCTATTGGACAGGATGGAATATGTGCCTACTTCTTAAAAAAGCTATCCACTGCCATAGCTGAACTCCTAAGCATAATCTTTGAAAAATCTTTCAGGACCAACTTCTTGCCAAATCTATGGTCACTAGCCACAGTCATTCCCATCTTCAAAAAGGGAAACCCCAGCCTAGTTGAAAATTACAGACCAATCTCTTTATGCTGCATCACCTGTAAAGTCATGGAATCAATTATTAACCAATCCATTATCCTCCACTTAGAGACAAAACCTACTCTCTAACAAACAGCTTGGTTTCAGAAGGAAACTGTCCTGTAACCTGCAATTCTTGCACTGTAAAAACATATGGACTACACAACTTGATCAGGGCAAAGCAATTGACGCAATTTACATAGACTTCTGTAAAGCCTTTGATTCAGTGGCAAATGACAAACTACTCCTAAAACTAAGGTCTTATGGTATCTCTGGACACCTGCATAACTGGATAGAAGCATTCCTGTCAAACAGGCAACAAAGGGTCAAAATTGGGAGTGTCCTATCAAATCCTGTACCTGTCAACAGTGGTGTCCCCCAAGCCAGTGTTCTAGGACCAACTCTCTTCATACTCTATATTAATGACCTCTGTGATTATATTAAGAGCAACTGTGTTCTTTTTGCTGACAATGCAAAGCTATTCAACACCACTGACAATGCTGCTACCCTTCAAAAAGACCTTGACTATGTGTCAGAATGGTCAAACAAATGGCAACTTCAAATCTCAACAAATAAATGCTCTATCTTACATATTGGCAAAAAAATAAAAAAAATAAAAATACAAGCTGAAAAGTCAAGACATTGTTGATAACAAAAACTTTGTCAAGGACCTTGGAGTACTCATCTCAAATGATCTAAGTGCTAGAGTCCACTGTAACTACATAGCCAAAAAGGCATTAAGAGGTGTTAACCTAATCCTGCGTAGCTTTTTCTCTGGTAATATCACTCTACTAACTAGAGCATATAAAACATTTGCTAGACCAATACTTGAATACAGCTCATCAGTCTGGAACCCACATTCCATATCTGATATTAATACAATTGAGAAAGTCCAGAAATATTTTACAAGAAGAATCCTCCACTCCTCTACTCGTAGCAGAATACCTTATGCCACCAGACTTGAAATTTTAGACCTAGACATCCGAGAACTATGCCATCTTTGGTTCGATCTAAGTATAGTATATAAAATTATATATTGCAATGTCCTACCTATCAATGAATACTTCAGCTTCAACCAAAACAATACAAGAGCACTAAATAGATACAAACTACAGATAAACCGTACTAAACTTGATTGCAGGAAATATGACTTCAGCAACAGAGTAGTCAATGTCTGGAATATTCTACCTGACACTGTGGTTTCTTCCCCAAACCCCAAAAACTTTAACCTTAGACTGTCTACTATTAACTTCATCCCTTTCCTAAGAGGTCTGTAGGGGGCGTGCATAAGCACCAAAACGTGCCTACCGTCCCTGTCCTATTGTTTCTTTTTTTCTTATTCATATCCATTTCATATATTTATAACCATGTATATACTTATCCCTGTTATCTAATAATTGTTTGACAAAATAAATAAATAAATAAATAAAATCCTGCTGTGTTTATTGCTCCCCTTATAATTTCTATTATTTCAGTACTCGATTTTTTTTTAATTTTCTAGTTAAGATATAAAGTTTGTGTATCTTTTACTTAGCAAAGTAGCATTAACTTTCCCATCTCAGTTTGGGACATACAGTTAGGGTTTTCTTTTTACATTCATTTCTCTTCTCACAATAATACCATAATGTGGTAAAAATCAATCCAAGTCCATGAACACACAAAGATGTATGACTATGCCAGAGGTGGTATTCAGCAGGTTCTGACCAGTTCTGGAGAACTGGTAGCAGAAATTTTGAGTAGTTTGGAGACAAAATCTCCTCTGACTGGAGATTTTACAGTATCCTCTCCCTGCCATGCCCACCAAGCCACGCCCACAGAACCGATAGTTAAAAAAAAATTATTCCCATCACTGGACTATACCATATACTATGAGTAAAACTAAAGCACACAGAAAGCACTAAACTCAAGAAAATGATTAAAAGATAGCATCTAGTTACATATTATGGATCTGGAACTAATACTTAAAATATACTTTCTAGAGCATTCTGAGACTGAGAGTAGATTTATCAAAAATTAGATAGCTTCAAAATTTACAAGCAGAGCAGCTGATATACTATCAGTTATCCAAAAAAAAAGTGAGCCAAAACACAGATTACAGGCCAAACAATACACCAACAATATATGACAAAGAATTTGCTTGTACATATTCTAAAAACATTTATTCTTTCCAAAGACAAATAAATCAACCCCTGCATAACATGAGGTAAAAAATAAAATGAATTTCTTTTATTTCCCTTTTGTATAGGAGTTTCCTGTGAAAGGTTCATAAATAAGCCCATGAGTTAAACCAAACATAGTTCTGATGCAGAAAAAATCACAACGAAGCATGTACTTCGTGATACATATACCCAGTATATATATATATATACACTGTTCATAATAAATATTGAGGCTACAAAATATACTTATTGATTTTTTTTCCATACTATTTGTGATTGAGTCCCTCTAATCTCCACTAATCTGTTCACTGTCTAATGAAACCACACCCAATGACAATATCCTTTCTAGGATAGGGGTTTATTGTCTCGAAGTCAACTGGGCAATATGACCCAGACTGAGTAATTGATGGAAGAATACAAGAAGAATAGAAGAATGCCATTTATGGCCAAGTGTGATTAGACACACAAGGAATTTGACTCCCATGCAGAAGTTATCATGTACATGCAAAGCAACAGAACAGTAATCATCATCATCATCCTAATAAGATGAGGAGTAAAGGAGATAGTAAGAAAGATACACACCATTTGTTACACATGAGTAAGGAATGGGTGACCATCCAATTCAGGAAAGGATACGGAATGCAAAATGAATTGGAACTGGATGTTGTGCTGTATGACCATGTTCATTAGTAATAGAGTTCCTAGTCCCAATTACTGTTATAAACTAAGAACTACTTGTACATTAAATGTATGCCATCTGTTCCTTGAGCAAGAGCTATAACTCCAGGAGAAGTGTCAAATTACACATCAGCAAATTTTATGGTTTTACATATGTGGACTAGCCACTATGATTTGAATAACTTGCCTCATAACTAATCAAGCAATTATTTGGGGGTTAGTTTATAAGGATAGCAAAGAAGGCTCAAGGAAACATTTCAGCAAAAAGTAAGCTTCTTCGATGCTGAAATCTTTGCTGCAGTATATAGAGCTACTGGAAACTATATGAATTATGTCACATAATATACATTTGCCCGTCATTATATTTAACACTGGATTTTCAGACAAATGCTTGCTGGAAAATATCTAAAGAGGTTTTCCCAAAACTACAGGATAGCATATTCTATCTTTCTTCTCTGCTTGTGAAATTCTTTTAAGTGAACATCATATAAAAGCACTTGTGAATGACAGACTTGACATGTTATTGACAAGCACTCAGGAATGGAAGATTTAATTTAATCACCAAGAAGACCATAACTTCAGATTCACTTAAATATGACAGATGTATGACATCAATGACCTCCTATTGATTTTTTGAGTTGGTTATTTTTTTTCCAACTGTGAATTGGAGTTGTTTTCATAATTTTACCTAGGCTAACATTCCTGAAGCTGTAACTTAGCAGTGCACTTCATTAAAGAATGCTACATGATTATTTCACAGATGAAGATAGCATAATACTGAAATTATTTTACTTTCCAGCATTGTATATTGATCTTTTCTTAAAGTAATTGACTTATTCCATTATCAGCATGTTGTTTTACCTTTTGGCACCCATGTCTGGACAGTTGTTGTGATGAGTGTAGAAACATTTAGCAGTGAGAATCTCTTCCTTGGAAATCAGAATCTAATTTTCTTTTTTTTTTCTGTTTAAAAGGCCTGACCATTCATCCCACCATAGCAGAACAAACATGAGCTATGAAAAGGATAAAATGTTATACATAAAAAAAGTCCTGGAAACAACCAACAGATTCTTACAACCAAATGACATCACCATAACACACAAGCCAATTAAAGCATCTTATATAAGCCAAAAGACACAGTAACCCCAGAAAAATAAAATAAAAGTGAAGGATATATAGTGAAGAACTATAACAGTCACTATATAGGACAGACAGGCAAAAGACTACCAGAGCACATGAACACTAATCAGCAGTCAGAAGACACAATGCCTGAAAACTTCTTAATCTCACAACATATGGACAGACTCAACCACAGTTTCAATTAAAAAACTTTAAATATTCTGACCAAGCTAAACCAAGTCTAGGGATTTCCTTAAAGCTTGGCATTCAGATAAATCAGCCATCAAGAGAAATAAACATAGACATACTGTAGATATAATAGACATAGAAATAAACCAAATTTCATCACTCAAAAGAAATAATAAGAAAGCTAAGAAGGAAATAGGAGTACCAGAATACATCTTCTTCAGTAACCAGCAACTACATAGATAAGGGATTAACACCATGCAAACAATCAAGCAGAAAACAATGGCCTAATCAAAGAACTACCAGAGACAAAAACCACAACCCTACCAATATTGTTAGCATTGGAGATGTTACTTACTGATATAATGAAATGTCTGCAAGCTGACAGTCATTACAAAGCATCAATGATTCCACAGTTCAAGCCTGAACAACAAATATTCTCTCCTATTAGGATAGTCAGTTTTCTGTTTTCTATGCAGAAGAGTCTGTTTTCTAAATAGTATTATTTGTGTCATTTGTAGTTCCATGCTTAAATTCAGATTCTGCTAAAATGTTTTTTATTTTATAGGTTCATTAAAGATTCTCAAAAATTAACTTTCCGATTCATCTGTAGTAGCATTGAGAAGCACAATGATATGTTGTTGAATTGGACATATAGTACTATAGTTCCATTGTATCAAGTTAGTCTTGCCTCAACATTGTTTTTTTTTTAAATCTTTCTGGCATGAATCTTGACACCAACATGGAAGTGTCTATTTCAGTGACAGCATACATCTATAGTTATTCACACTTTAGATTACTGGGAATTGTGCCTTTCATTATATCTCCTTCTTGTTATTCCTCTATTGCACTTTCTTGAAAATGTGTCTTCTAAATAGCTCCACTCCCTGTTTCTAGTAAAATCAAAAGACTATAGCTATACTACTCATCCTGACTACATTTTTTCCTATACTCAATATTCAAGCATTGCCTACATCAGTATAAACTTACCCATTCTATGAAAACATTTTCACATATAACCAATGACATAAAATGCTTGATGACTTCATTCGGTTTCTATTTTTAAGTAAATCCACCATTCTCAAATTAATATATGGGCTAAAAGAAAAACTGTATTTTAAGTTTCAGAATTTCTTAAATGTTATGGTAAGGTCCTCACCTGGAAAAACTATCAACAACGGCAACAGGGCATGAAATTGGAGACTAGATCTTCTCTTCAGAAGTACCTATGACTAAATTAAGAGTACTCCAAATTATTTCTGATCCTGAGGTATTTGGGGGCAAATTCCCCTTTAGATGGATATATATACCTGAACAAAGCTGAATACCATACATATAAATACCCGCAAAAACTTAAGAAAACATATATACATACACACACAAACACACACACACACACAAAATCACAGAGAAAAATAAAGTTTGGTGTTGTGGTTAAGACAGCAGGTTAGAAATCTCTTGGAAGAAGCATCAATACAATTTGATGTTCTTTACCAATTAGTCTGTCAGTGGCAGTCGAGATATTTTAGAAGTGGTATTAATCTGGTCCCCTCTGGTGGTAGATTGCTGATGCAGTCACTTTATTTCACTCATAAGGAAAAGCTTTTAGAGACTGAGTACAAGTGAGCAGGAATATCTCAGTCAACTGTACTTGGAAAGGATGAAGACAAACCCTTTGGAACTTATTTACAATTCACCGATTTTTATGACATTTAATTTGCTTTTTCTACCCATCATATTCTATTATCTTTTCTGTAATTTTCAAGTTTTTTGGTGAACCTTTAAAGCCGCTACACAGACAATGTGAATTGTCACAACTGCAGTTTTCTTGGAAAGGTTTTGGAGGTGGTTTGTCATTGCTTTCTTCCAGGAGATGAGACTGAAGGTCTGGTTCAGAGTCACTTAGCTGGCTTCATGCCAAGATGGAAGTAGAACTCATGGTCTCCTGGTTTTTAGCCTGCTGCCTTAACTACCGCACCAAATTTGACCTCTTCTCTCTCCCCCTTAAAACCTGGAGGTATTTCTTGTAAAAAGAGTGCATTCCTTACAAAAAGAAAACTGGCAACCCTACTCCTGGAAGTAAGGCCAACTTTCTCTCACTAGCCCTTACTCCATCTCTAGTTCTGTGTTCTTTCCTGTAATTCAACTCTCACTTTTCATAAATGTGATAAATGGATGGAAAATAAACTGTTTATTACAGCTCTTGTTGCAACCTAGTTTCAAATCCTGGAAAACCATATATGTTTTATGATGCCTTATGTGAGCTATTAAGAAAGAAAAGAGCATGGGAGGTTTTGGGGAGGGAAAACTCAGCAAATATAGTTCCCATTGTTCCCAGTATTCCTGATGCTATAATAAACATGCAAGTGTTGCAGTTTATTTCTGGGCATTGCCTACATTTCTTCATACTATCATCTTGGGATACTGCTGCATTTTAAGACTAGTCTAGAAAATCAGTTAATTGATTTGCCAATGGTAGGTCATAAAGCTGGACTCTGCCCCAGGTACCAATTTCCTGTGATCAACTGTACATCACTCATATTCCCAGTGACTTTCCAAAGCACATCTTATAAACCTTTGAAAGGCTATTGTGCCCAAATCCCACCGATTTTATTTACACTTTATTTATAACATTTACAGATTTAACTGCACACTGGCTAAGGCTCGTGCAGCCCTGGATCAGGGGCACAATCAGGAAACATGAAAATGCAGCCAGCCTGGGGCTGGAAAGTATCAGTTTGAACTCAAAGCAGCCACACATTCATTTCGAGTTAAAAGAAGCGTTTTTGATCATCTGCATGTGAATATGTTAGCATGGGGATAATTCTGGCAGCCTTGCATGCATGGAAATAGGAATGTAGCATAGGTTTTCAGAATAAGGCTTTTCTAAGAACATCACTATCTTAGTTGTCTTTTCTTCCTTTTCTTCCCTTCCCAGCAAGTGCACCCTTGTCTACCCAAGCTGAATTTCAAAGACCAGTTGCACAACTCAAGCTTGGGCTGTCCGACTTTCAAGTGTCATGTCTCAGTTCTCCACCCAATTCCCGATCCAATCAGATCTAAAGGCCAAGTTTGAAGCTTTCAAACAAAGGGTTATTGAAGTGGCTGCCCAAGTTGATATGGCAGCACTTAAATATGTTAAGTCTTTGAACTGGCTGGCTCAACAGCAATCTTCTTCCCAATTAGAAAAAAAAAAATCTAACAACTTATTTGCTTCAATCAATAAAGTTTCTATTCTACTCACAAACATATGGAGAAGAAAACTTCAGAAATGTTTAAGGAAGATCCCTCTCTCTTCCGTCATTTACCCCTGGTTACAATATTCTGACCCTCATTGGCCCACCTTAGAGGGGAGTGGGAATCCCAGTGGTGGGATTCATTTTTTTTTTTACTACCGGTTCTGTGTGAGTGGCTTGGTGGGCGTGGCAGGGGAAGGATACTGTAAAATCTCCAGTCAGAGGTGGTATTTGCCGGTTCTCTGAACTACTCAAAATTTCCACTACTGTTTCTCTAGAACTGGTCAGAACCTGCTAAATACCACCTCTGGTTCCCCCGCTTCTTTTTAAAGAGATAGCTACCTGCTTCTGCCAGAGAAAAGACAATATGTTAAAAATTCTCTTTAAAAATGTTCCTGATGTAACAGGAGCAGCTTTACAGCATTGCACAGATAATCTGCCATTCCTTTATCCACTAAGTCATTTCCTTGGAGGTAGCAGCAGACAGAGACAGCCATGTTGTGCAAATGCAGCCAGCAAGATATGAGATTTGGTTTCATTAGTCCAGATGGTGTAGGCACAACAAACTGTCCCACACAGCTACAGCTGCATAATATATTCATTAAATTGTATGTAGTGGATACCGGTGCATTTTTTTCCAGGAGGAAAAAAGGGAAGGTGCATTTTCATTAATAATTTAGAAAATAGGATCACCCTGTATGGTTGTATGTCCCAGTTTTGACAGTGGTGTAGATCTGATTCACCCTTGGGAGCTACATTTGAAATCCTGGCTGCTTGCAAAGTTACACCTGTCGCATCTCATCTAATCACAATGTTCATGTATTGGGAACTCTTCTTATGCCATTTCTTACATTCAAATCACAATTGCTTTCTAGTGTGATTCAAAATGTACAGTAAATTAGTCATGCTGAGACATGCATATAAAAATACCTTTATTAGAATACTACCAACCAAGGGCCAAAGAGAACGTCCTTGCTGATTCTTTCTCTCTGCCCTCCTCCTCCTCCCTGAAGTAAATGTGCTTTAGTTTGTATTGTGTGGCTGGATGCTGTGTGTTTATTTTCTTTTTCTTTGTCCTTTCTGATTTTGTAGGCATTGATCCCCCCCCCACACCTCTCAGCTTCCTCTTGCAGAGTGTCAGCCTTGAAAATGGAACATTTCCTGCCTTGTTTTGTAAGAGCATTATCAGGTATGTCAACAGCGGCATTCATGAAGCTTGGAAAGCTTGGCTGATTAAAAGACTGAAGCTCCTTTTCCAGCAAAGTCAAAGCCTATCTTTTCTATTCTCCCTGGATCAAAATTCATTGCCTTCTCCCATTGTTTACTTTGCAGGAAAAATATTACATCTGTAATTGTATACACACACACACACACACACACACACATATACATACACATCACTCACACACACACACACACACATATATATATACACACATACATACATACACACACACACTTACACATAAGTTGTACACACTGACAAGAACACATACACAAACACAAAGTGTCAGTCATTTCAGTCCTCTTCATTCATCCTTTTCCTTTTGTAGTGCAACATCCGAAACATGACATGAATTTTATGAACTGCAAATGTACATCCATCTTGCATGTCCATCAAATCAAAAATGTGAAAACAATTGCATCAAAATGTTTCAAGGTTCAGGCTCTTTAAGAGACTACCATCTTGATATGGTGGTTACAATGGTCCTTCCTTAGATTGGAAAATAGAAAAGCATATCGATAAAACAAGTTTAAGAGAATGAATAGGGAGAATGGGTTGCAGAATTTTGTCTATGGTAATGGGAATGATAAGAAAAAAGATATGCAGAGAAGGGTACTTCCTTTCTGGATCAATTACAAGGGGAAAGAGTCAAAAGAAAGGTTATTGTCTGCTAGCCTGAATGCAATGAAAATTGGCTTGGCTTCTTTTACATTAAACAATAAATAAAACCAGCAAAACCACAAAACTACATAAAAACCAAATTCTTAATATCATACTCCCAATGTTGTTTTCAGTTAAATACTTTTTTTGCTCTTCTTCTAAATAATAATAATTGGAAGCCAGTGTGACATGGGGCAGGCTGTTCTATTATTAATTATATTGACTTCTCAGTAGATTGGCACCTGGAGCTTTCCTCCAAGCTTGATGGTGTAGGTGGGCCTGTCTATGTAGCATAGACAATAGACAAGATAAGAAGTGCTGTCAGCCCTTCAAGAAAGTCAGACTTGGAAAACTAAACTCATGTAGGCCAATAATATTTTTATTATAAGGTTGTGGTAACAGAATCTTGAAAGTCTGAATGAGTTTCCTTTTTCTTCATGGAAGATTGGTTTTGCTGAGATATTGTCTTGGGTTACAGATTCAGGTTACTTTTATCTGATCATAGTTTTCATTGCAGTTCCTCAAGGTTCTTTCTTTTGCCAATCATATGTAATTAGAAGGCATTATAGGTTAAGAACTATCACTGTTCATTATTACATGGTGATAATCTATGTCTCTATTATTTCCTCCCAGAAGTGTCCCCAAAAACTCAATTTCAAATTTTGAATGCAATAGTTCTATCATAATATCTATCCTATCAGTGAAGGCTGCCATGTGTAGCAGGATGCTTCTGCAAGTGTAGTTTTTACTCATAGAGAAACTTACATGAGCAGCTGTGTTATTCTTTTCTTCTAGCTTTACAAAAATATAAAGTAGGAAATGAGAGAATGAATGAAAGAGAACAAGTGAAACGGTAGTTTGTATCACCAAACTAACTAAATTTACAGTATAAAAACCAGTGAGCAATTCATAAACCTTTCCTTTATGTATATCACCACATATGTAAACGTTTAGCAGTGGCTAAAATCTCATGGGTTCACCATATATCCATGAAATGTTGGGTTTTTTTCTTTCTCTGTGTGTGTCATGTATGAAGGCAAATATACATGTATACAGTTGTTTAATTTGCTGGTACTACAGTGGGTTTACCATTTTTAGATGTGCTTGTCAACAGATAGGAGGATGGAAGCCAAAAAAACAGTTTATTGCATAAACACCCCACACATTCTAATTATCCACTTTTACACAAAAAGAGTTGCATCAGAACACTGTATGGCATGGTGAGAACCCATTGCAGCACCCAGCAAACTAAACAAGTGGAGAGCAGGCACCTACCTACATGACCATCTCAGGCACAATAGGTACCCACAAGTACTTATTACAAAATGTCTATGTAACATGGTTGGGACAGAAAGGAAGAAACAAGGTACAAGACTCACTACATGCCACGTCATGCCATACATCCAAAAACATTTCAGAAGCAGTAGAATGCAGCTCCTGAGATGTTCAAGTGGGCATTGCACACCACCCAGAGGCTACCATACAAAGACAAATTATGCATTGTAAGGAACACTTGGAGGTGGGAGATACTTCCAGTAATCTACTAGATCACCTGCATGGATTGCCTCTGTGACTATGTAGGACTATTTAGGACAGAAGTTAACCACCATACTGCAGGAACGCTAGCAACTGGTCAGGTGAGGAGACGTGAACTCATTGGTAGCCTTACATTGCAATGAATAAGGACATATATTAAATGTTGCAGCTACTAAGATTGTTGGACGAGCAGGCACAAAAATAGCCAGGGAAGTGATTGAAGTCTGGGAAATGGGCTCCTTGTAGGAGTGCTGATTTACCACTAGCCAGCAAGTACTTAAGAGATGACGCTTGGCAGCAAAAGGAAACAACAACTAATGACTTAATAACTTACCATCAACAGTCCAATCAACAACTAAAAGGCCCCAGGCAACCAAGTACCATATAAATATTTCACACAGAATGCCCCAAAGCACACACTCTGCTAGATAGAAGATCCCTGAGGATAGACTCCAGCATGAGTCCAAAATCTCAGAAGATTAAACTTCTGATCCTGGTGACTGACCCAAATTGGATTCATATTCTCTCTGTCTCTGTCTGTCTCTTACAACAGACTGCTTCTGTATCCTTTTAGACTACCAGTGGAATCTAGTAGTGCATTAATTCCAATTAGAGATCTGGTTGTTGGAAATAAATAATTTCCGGTTGCTGCAGATTTTTGCTATAGGAGGTTGCCATGGGATAGTCTTCTCCAGTTTTCAGAATCAGGAAGTGGTTCTAGCATCTAATGGAACATGGGTAATTTTTTTTATGCTGGAAGAGTTTTTTTTTTATTTACTTGGTACTATTTAGAGAGAGAGAGTGAGGACCAACTTATTGAACAATCTCTCTAGTCACTGTTTATACTTGAAACAAAGTTCAAGTGTGTTGAGAAAATTGAAAGTAGTTTAAGCAAATCTCAGAAAATGTGTGATTTTAAAAAAATGTTCTCAGTTTAGTTAACTGCAGCAGGAACATGTTAGTTCTACATATGCTAAATGAAGCATGCTGTTAATGTGTTAGTATAAATATGGCACATAAAAATAACACCAACATCAATAGCAAGCTGTTAGACAGCTACTTAATTAAAAATAAAATATAAAATGGCTACAGAGAAAATTAACAATATTGATCCTTCATAGTCAGGTTTACCATAGTTATCTCTATTCAAAATTATTGAGACTGGGATGGTCCAACCAGTTTTTAATTTTGTATCTTAAAAAAACGTAGGTTCTGCATTCTGTTCAACAAAAGTCCCATCGCCTGAGATGGCTTCAAATATGTAAGAATTTTATTTGATTTCCAAATAATTAATGCCTTAGTAAACACAATGGCCCTATTTTGAATTCACGAGCTTGGAATTTTCTGAGTCCTCTCAAGAAACCATTGCTTTAGTGTGGGAAAGTCAACAGCTCCAATGGTACTTAGAATGGTGCTGATAGGTCTAGTGTCCCTCCTACTTATTTATATAATTATTTGCTGCCCATCTCATATCCAATGAATCTGGAAAGCTTATTGACAAAGCTGAAAAGGAAATAAGCACAATAATGACAGTTGATAGTTGGAGTGCATAGCAAAGCTCTGAAGGGAAGCTTCCATCCCTAAAAGAAGAAAGTCCATAACCAAATCTGAATAAGGTAATAAAAACTACTTCTATATATAAGCCTGTATGTGGACATGCCAAAATCATTTCAGTTAGTCTTGATGCTTGAAGGTGGTACTCTTTCCAGTCAGAAGGCAATCCTCATTTTTCTGAGGAAAAATATAGAACTCAATCAGCAGATCTGGAGATAATGACTTGACCAGATCAAAGTTATAAGGTAGTCTGCTCAATGAAGATGCCAAGATTAAAAAAATAATTTCCTCATTTTACAAAAACATATAAAATTGGAAATGAAATCAGAGAAGCACGAAACAAAACAGACATGAATAACGTCAAACTGGGATTTTTAAGAATAAATGAATTTTCAATGAACTGGATAGGGCTACTTTAACCTTTTATTATATGAGTTATAATATAACCTATTATTATATGAGTTCATAAAAAGAAATGGAATGTCAATATTATTCAAAAGAACATTCCAAAGTAATATTTTGGATGTAATCCAATAAATAGCAAGTTCATCTCTGTTAGACTTATTGGATATCCAGAGAACATCAATGGTATGCAGCATACATCTATTACA